>NW_026110922.1:0-40000 GCF_024679095.1 Eriocheir sinensis | reverse complement strand
GCGGACGACGAAGCGCTGTACGAGGAAATTCACACCATAACACAAAACAAACAGTCAGTCATTATCGGGGACTTTAACTGTTCCAACATTGACTGGACCACGATGATTGGAGATCGGGAGGGTAACAGATTGCTCGAAATGTTAGAGGACAATTTTCTTACTCAGATTGTTACCCAACCGACGAGGGAAAATAACTTATTAGACCTAGTACTCGTGAGTGATTCAGATCTCACACGTGAATGTCAAGTCGGCGAAAAACTGGATGGTTGCGACCATCACCTAATTCGCCTAAAAATCAGAACAGACCATGAACTCACCGAAAACATGTCCAAGATTCCAGACTACAAAAAAGCCAATTTTAACTTCGCTCGTGAGCTGCTAACCCAGACAACTTGGGAACCCATGAACCTCACTCCGGTGGACGGCGCGTGGAACGGCTTAAGAACAAACTCCTGGAGGTAGAGAGAACGACTGTTCCCATGAAGACAAGGAGAACAAATAATGCCACAAGCACACCATGGATGACTACCCAAGTTCGACGGGCGATTAATTTGAAGAAGAGAAAATACAACTTGCTAAAGGAAAACAGCACTGACGAGGCACGCGAACAGTACCATCAAAGCCTCAGAGCTTGCAGAACACTCATTCGCCAGAGTAAACGTGACTATGAAAAGCAAATTGCACGCGAAGCCAAGTCCAACCCGAAAAGTTCTTCACGTATATAAGAAACCAAAAGAAGACAAAAAGCAATATCGGTCCCCTAAAAGATGAAAGTGACGTACTAACACAGGACAGTAGACAAATGGTCGAAATCCTAAACAGGAACTTCGCGTCTGTGTTCACGGTCGAGAATACCCAGTCCGTACCCGAGAGCCCTTCCCCACCGATTGGAATCACTCCACTAAAAATTGGTCCAATCGACGAACGGGATGTGATAAAGTACCTAGACAAACTCGAGACAAACAAGTCTACCGGACCCGACGACTTGTCACCCAGGCTGCTCAAGGAACTCAAGCAGCAAATCCTCAAGCCACTCACCGCCATCTACAATCTGTCACTACAACAAAACAAAGTCCCGAAAGACTGGAAACAAGCGAACGTAACACCGATCTACAAAAAGGGAGACAAAAGTGTGGCCCTAAACTACAGACCAATCAGCTTGACCTCAGTGGCGGGAAAAATCTTCGAGAAGATCATCAGAGACAAACTCGTTAGGTTCCTTGAAGACAACAACATCATTTCCGATGCTCAGCACGGTTTCAGGAACAAGCGCTCATGCTTAACCAATTTATTGGACTTCTTCCAAGGTATCTATGAAAACTGGGATAATCATATCCCCAGTGATGTTATATATCTAGACTTTCAGAAAGCCTTTGACAAAGTGCCACATGAAAGACTCCTCAAGAAACTTAAATCGGCGGGATTAGGCGACGATCTGACAGCGTGGATCAAAGACTGGCTCACTGAAAGAAAACAACGAGTTGTACTCAACGGACAGGCCTCGAGTGGCTCCCGGTCACAAGTGGAGTGCCACAGGGTCAGTGCTGGGACCCATACTTTTCATCATATATATCAACGACCTAGAACTAGGATTAAAATCCAATCTTTCAAAATTTGCCGACGACACAAAGGTGGGTGGGAAGGCCCTCACAACGGCAGACTGCGAAATTATCCAGAGAGACCTGGACCAGATCACTCGGTGGTCAGAAAAATGGCAGATGTCCTTCAACACTACCAAATGTAAAGTAATGCATATCGGATCCAGAAACAGCAACCACATATACCACATGGGTGGCGAACCACTACATGTTGTGCAAGAGGAAAGAGACCTCGGGGTCACCATCAGCAGTGACTTGAAACAAACAAAACACTGCAAGTCCGCCTGTAAGAAAGCCAATACAATGCTTGGGTTCATATCGAGGAACTTCGAATACAAGACGCCGGGAGTTATGTTATCCTTGTATAATTCGCTGGTAAGGCCCCACCTGGAATACGCCGTGCAATTCTGGTCTCCTAATTACAGGAAAGACATTGAATTACTTGAGAGAGTACAGCGCCGCGCCACGAAGATGATACCATCACTGAGGACGAAACCCTATGAAGAACGACTCGAGCGACTCAACCTCTTCACGTTGGAAAAGAGACGACTGCGGGGAGACATGATACAAGTCTTTAAGTACCTGAACAAGCTCAGCAACGTTGATCACTCCAAGCTCTTCACGCTACAAACTAACCTGAGAACAAGAAACAACGGAAAAACAATTCAAGCAAAGCGATGCAATACCGACATCGGCAGGAGTTATTTCTCGAATAGAGTTGTTCGCCACTGGAACAGCCTTCCTGCAGAAGTGGTTAGCGCAGAGACCATCAACTCCTTCAAGAAACGCATTGATCGCCACTTTGCTGCAACAGGAGTAAACTGAACGTTCCCAAGAGTAGGTACACAAGTGCTTTAATCCTTCCCTGCAAGCCACTCCTGTGGCAAACGGATTGATTAAATCACTGAACGCAGGCAGCCTAGTAATGAGCCAACAGGCTTTCTGCTGCCTGCTAGTCCATGTTTCCATGTTTCCTCCTCCTCCTCTTCTTCTTTCTCCTCCTGTCGCAGTCAGGTCACGATGCCGTAAACCGCCCGTCATCCGTGCCACTCCTGCAGAAGGGAGTTCACGAAGGACTTCCTCAACAAGGATAACGATGAGTATACTGCGTGTTTCTTCTGTGAAACTGAACACAAGGTAAGTGTTAAATTAGAAGCGTTAGATAATACATTACAGTTTCTGGAGGGGTGCTAGGTTTAGATGGTGCGAGTGTCGAGGAGGGAGAGTTCAAGGTTGTTGAAAAGGTAGATAGATTGGAAGATAGAGTGGGTGAGGTAGAGAAGAAGGTAGATACATTAGATATCTTCCAGCCTGTTAGAACAGGGGGAAAGGCTGTAGCAGTAGATGTTAGTTACAGTGGGGTCGTGACGAGAAACAGGTTCCAGGATTTAGAAGACCAAGTTGATAATGATCCTAGCATCGTTCTTGTCGGGAACAGCTTACTTAGACAACAGGACCGTGAGTTTTGTAGGAAGGGAGCGAGGCGTCGCCATATTGTTTTCCCAGGAACCAAAATTGAGAACGTAGCTGAGAAGGTTGACGACTTAGTCGCCACTACCTTAGAGGAGACAATGTGTGTCAACGTGGTAGGAACAAACAATGTAGCGAAAGGTAGATAAGAGGAAATTGTAGACAAATATAGAAAATTTGTCGGAAAACTAAAATAAAGCAGGAGACGTTCTGTAGTGTGTGGTTTGATCCCTCGCCACGATGTTAACTCCCTCATTCTCAGTAGAATGCTGGGGATAAACGAACGTGTCAGGGATTTGTGTAGTAGTAAGGGAGCCATGTTTATGGACGTATGGGATAATTTGATTCATGATAGAAGCCTGTTTACTAACGATGGCCTTCATCTAAATTGTGTGGACAATGCGAGGCTAGGCAGAGTTTTAGATGAGGAAATTTCGAAAGATCTAAAACAGGTGCAGCAACGAGGTGAGGTAGCTTCCGGCTTAGCCGGGAGGAAACCACACCCTGATAGTGAGGTCAGGCCGCAGGTGTACAGTACTGCGCAGGATGTCAGGTCACCAGACCCACAGGTGAGGGGTATTGAGGTAGCAGTGAGGTCAACAGCCACGCAGGTGGTTGGTGAGGTAGGGGTAATTGAGGATAGTCAGGTCTGACGAGCTATTCCAGTGACACGACAGTTGATAGATGGCGCACACTCGACGAATAAATAAAACATCTTTTCTGTAAATGCATGTAGCATCATTCAGAAGCGTAGCCACCTGATAATACATGCAATTGCTGAAATACCCGACTTCATTTTGATCACGGAAACATGGCTGAATATGCGCGATAAACATCACTTAGGTGAAGTAGCTATAAATGGTTACAATGCGTTTGCTAAGTGTCGTCTACACAAAAAAAGAGGTGTAATAATATATGCGAAAAATAATTTAGAAGTCATTCACCTAAACATAGCCGAAACAGAGGCTTATGATTCATTGTATGTACAAGTAACGATCAATAATGAAAAGTATGTTCTGGGCGTAGTTTACCGACCTCCTAAATCAAATTAAAATATTGATGGAAAACTCTACGCAGAGATAAATAGAGTTATCAGAAATAAAGATGCAATAATTTGCGGTGACTTCAGTAACCCCTCCGTTAACTGGAATGCACTTTCTGGCGACAGAGAAGGAGAGAGATTAATTGACTTTGCACAAAATTAATTTCTTAATCAAACTGTTACCATGCCGACACGCGGAAATAATATTCTTGATTTAATCTTCGCGACCGATAGTCATCTCATAACTGCCTGTGAGGTAGGCGAGCCATTTGCAGGCAGTGACCACAGCATAATAAGATGTGCTTTGAATATTGAAACAAAAGCACGAGCAAACTCACTCTTAATACCTAATTATAGTAAAGCAAATTTTACGGACCTATAAAGAGGACTGGCTTCAGTTTGGAATCATTTGCTCAACAACGTCAGCGTTCAAGAAATGTATAATCGTTTTACTGCACAAATCACAGCGAGCGTAAATAAATTAATTCCATTCAAACCACGAAGGACTGATAATCAAAAACTGTTGTGGATGAATAATTACCTACCAAAACTCATCGTCGAAAAAAGAAAACTTTATAAGAAATATAAACTGACACATAATTCACAGGATCATACTAATTACATAAATGTCAAGAGAGAGTGCGAAAGGAAAATCAGAAAACAGAAATCCGAATATGAGATGAAAATATCACTTGATGCCAAGAAAAGTCCAAGGTTATTTTTCAGTCAGAAAAGAAACAAAAAACTGTTAGAAATAATATCGGGCCACTACTATTAAGTGGCAATACGATTAGTGATGATAAAAGCATGGAGTCGGTCCTAAATTCAACCTTTAGTAGCGTATTTACAAAAGAGAATATGACATCAATTCCAGCCCCGAAGAAAATTTTTCAAGGCCCTGAAGAACATAAGCTTGCATTGACCGAAATTGATGTCAGCGAAGTGCCTGCGTACCTGCAGAGAATAGATCCAAATAAATCTCCGGGCCCCGATAATTTATCTCCTCGCGTGTTAAGAGAATGTAGTCAACAGATAGAATTACCCATAACATTAATATTCAACAAGTCATTAGCACAGGCCAGTGTGCCTCTCGAGTGGAAAAAGGCCAATATTACCCTGATCTTTAAAAAAGGCGACAGAAAACAAGCCAGTAATTATCGTCCTATCCGCCTTACGTCTGTCCTAATTAAACTATTCGAAAAAATAATCAGGGATAAAATGATCACTTTCCTTGAAACAAATGAATTGATAACTGATAGACAGAATGGATTTCGTAGTAATCGGTCTTCCCTTACCAACCTATTAACTTTTTCAACGATGTTTATACACGTTGGGACGCCCGAAGCCCATATGACGTAATTTACCCAGATTTTCAGAAAGCGTTTGATAAAGTTCCTCACGTTAGGCTTATTTCAAAACAGCGTTCACACGGTATTAGCGACCATATATGTGCGTGGATTCATGACTGGCTCACCGACAGAGAACAACGTGTAGTTCTTAATAGTGAAGCATCGGATTGGTAACCCGTCACCAGTGGCGTTCCCCAAGGTTCGGTCCTGGGGCAAACACTATTCATAATTTACGTGAACGACTTAGAAACTGATATCCTATGAAAAGTAGCCAAATTCGCCGATGACACCAAATTAGGAGGTACGGTATTGAAGAGTCAAAGTTGCGAGAACATTCGATCAGACTTAATAAGACTTGCCGACCGGAGCGAAAAACGGCAAATGAGTTTTAACGTAGATAAATGTAAAGTAATGCACATCCTAACTTTAAATATCAGATTCAAGGACATGAGCTCAGCGAAGTAAAACAAGAAAAAGATCTTGGTGTCATTATCAGTAACACTCTTAAAATGAGTGATCAATGTCCTGCAGCGAGTAAAAAACCCAATATGATGTTGGGATTGATCTCAAGAAACTTTGATTATAAATCACCCGAACTTATGAAGATATTATATTTAGCATTTGTAATACCACACCTAGAATACGCCGTTCAGTTCTGGTCACCGAACTATATCAAAGATCAAGTTTTGCAAGAAAAAGATACAGCGACGAGCAACCAAACAAATTCCAGCGCTCCGAAACTTGCCATATGACGAGCGTTTAAAGCGTTTAAATATGTTTTCCCTAAAAAAGCGAAGGATAAGAAGGGACTTAATTGAAGAGTTCAAAATCCTTAATGGATTCGACAACATTAACCCAGATGGTCTATTTCAGAGAGAAACCAGCACAAGAACACTCAGCAACGGTATGAAGTTAAACGGAAATCGATGTAACACATTGGTGCGCAGATGTTTTTTCAATAACAGAGTCGTCGATCGCTGGAATAAGCTCCCACCGTCAGTAGTTAACGCACAGAGTATCAATAGCTTTAAGTCTTCTTTGGATAAGTACTTCAGGGATATAAGATTATACTGACCCTTTTCGCATGTTTTCAGACAGATTGCAGCAAGACGTCAACCTAAATCCATATTATTCTCCCCCACAACCTAGATTGCAAGTAGCGTAAGTTAACAATAGAGTAAAGCAACAGTTAATGTCCGCATGACAGGTGGAGTGAGGTGTGGGTGCAGTAAGGTGACAGGTTACTGGTGCGTGCTTAGTACTGTCGGTAAAACGAGGATCAAGCCTCCACCTGTGCCCCTGAAACTACACCTCACCCATCGTGGGTATTAGGGGGAATTCTGGGGCTGCCCTGTGTAGGCCACTCGTCCTCTTCCAGTCTCCCTGTATTTCTATGTTCTTATGTTCTTATGTAATGAAGTCATTTTCTTCCACAGCTTAGGTTACCAGTAGTGTAACTTAAGGGTAGTAATTTCCTCTTATTTATCTCTTTACTGTAAAATTTCCATGGCCCTTTTTTCCTTAAAGGTACATGGTGTTCTCTTCTAACTATTTCCTGCCGGCACGTTGCCGGAGGGAGAGGTGGGTGGGGAGGAGCCTTCATCTGTTCTGTCCTATCCTACCACACGTAGATTACTAGTAGCAGCGGTAGTAAACAGACACCCTCGCCATAGACCGATAGGTCTTCTGGTGTCTGTTCCTCCTATGTATTCCTATGTACTCCTATGTATTCCTCCTCCTCCTATTCCTCTTCCTCCTCCTTCTCCTCCTCCTCCTTTTAGTTGTTTAGATATGTTTTCCCTAAAAAAGCGAAGGATAAGAGAGGACTTAATTGAAGTGCTCAAAATCCTTAATGGATTCGACAACATTAACACAGATAGTCTATTTCAGAGAGACACCAACAAAATAACACGCAGCAACGGTATGAATTTAAAGGGAAACCGATGTAACACATTGGAGCGCAGAAGTTTTTTCAATAATAGAGTCGTCGATCACTGGAATTGACTCCCACCGTCAGTAGCTAGCGCACAGAGTATCAATATATTCAAGTCTTCATTGGATAAGTACTTCAGGGATATAAGATTATACTGACCCTTCTTCGCATATTTTCAGACAAATTGCAGCAAGACCCCAACCTAAATCCATATTATTCTCCCCCACAACCTAGATTGCAAGTAGCGTAAGTTAACAATAGAGTAAAGCAACAGTTAATGTCCGCATGACAGGTGGAGTGAGGTGTGAGTGCAGTAAGTTGACAGGGTACTGGTGCGTGCATAGTACCGCCGGTAAAACGAGGATCAAGTCTCCACCTGTGCCCCTGAAACTACACCTCACCCATCGTGAGTATTAGGATGCTGAGCTTCTGATTCAGGGATTCTGGGGCTGCCCTGTGTAGGCCACTCGGCCTCTTCCAGTCTCCCTGTGTTTCTATGTTCTTATGTTCTTATGTAATGAAGTCATTTTCAACCACAGCTTAGGTTACCAGTAGTGTAAGTTATGGGTAGTAATTTCCTCTTATTTTTCTCTTTACTGTAAAATTTCCATGTCCCTTTCTTCCTTAAAGGTACATGGTGTTCTCTTCTAACTATTTCCTGCCGGCACGTTGCCGGAGGGAGAAGTGGGTGGGGAGGAACCTTCATCTATTCTGTCCTGTCCTACCACACGTAGATTACTAGTAGAAGCGGTAGTAAACAGACACCCTCGCCATAGACCGATATGTCTTCTGGTGTCTGTCCTTCCTATGTGAGTATTCCTCCTCCCTCTCCTTCTCCTCCTCCTCCGCCTCCTTTTCCTCCTCCTCCTCCTCCTCCTCTTCTTCCTCCTCCTCCTCCTCCTCCTCCTTCTCCTCCTCGTCCTCCTCCTCCTCCTCCTCCTTCTCGTCCTCCTCCTCTTCCTCCTAAACTCAAATGCTTCCCAATAGATATGAGTTATCACGTAAATAAAATGTGTGTGTGTGTGCGCGTGTTTCAAGCAAATGGTCGTACAAACATATAGTGAGAAGTTATCGTTTCTATCGACACACACACACACACACACACACACACACACACACACACACACACACACACACACACACACACACACACACACACACACACACACACACACACACACACACACACACACACACACACACACACACACACACACACACACACACACACACACACACACACACACACACACACACACACACACACACACACACACACACACACACACACACACACACACTCTCTCTCTCTCTCTCTCTCTCTCTCTCTCTCTCTCTCTCTCTCTCACACACACACACACACACACACACACACACACACACGCATTACACATACGCTCACACACACATGGCTCCAGTAAGATTAAACTTACTCTCTCATCCTTTTTTTTTTTATTATGTCAATATGTGCTCCAGGCATGTCTGTTTTTATGCTTGCATTATTATGTCCTTTTCTTCCATTTCTTTTCTTTCTGAGCATGTTTCGTTTTCTTGTTTGGTTTTGTATGTCTGGTTTCTCTTCCTCCCTTTTTCTTCTCTTCAGTGTGTCTGTTTCTTTTCCTTGTACATGTGTTTTTAATGTGTGTTTTGAGGTGATAAATGGAGAGTAAGGTTGGCAATGTTCTTTTTTCCTAACTCTTCGCTTTATTTTATTTATTTTGCTTTGTTTTTTTTTTTTCATTCATTTCTTGTATGTTTGTATGTGTGTCCTTTCGTTGTTTGTTTTGAGGTTTGTATTATAATTGGACTTGTTAGTAATGTCACATTCTCCATATTTTCCTCTATTTTTTCCTTTTAAGTTCTTAGTGAATTATCTCGTATTTGCATGTTTTTTTTTTTCCATACATGTTAATGTTAGAAGGAGACTCAATGGCAGTGTTATTTTTCTCCGCTTTCTCTTTTTCATATTTTTTTTCTGTTTAGTATTCCGTTTCTATTCCTGTTGGTGCTTATGAGATACACATTGCAAGAGGAGTTATTAGTATCTTGTCCTCCTTTCACGCCTTTCTTGATTTACATACACAAACTCGTATTTATGCAGGCAGATAGGCAAGCTGAGAGATATATCTTATGTGGCATTGTTGCATTTGTTTCTAATTTATATACATAAGTTTATCCATGGCTTCATACTGTATCATCCATACTACATACTACATCATACTACATCCATGGCTGTGTGTGCCCAGCGCATCACAGAGGTGATTGTCTCTGGAATGGAGGCATACATTCCACGTTCCTGCTCTACCCCTCACGCTAAAAAGCCTTGGTTTAATCATGCTTGCTCTCGTGCTATTAAAAATAGAGAGGCAACACTCAAAATGTTCCAGAGCCTTCGCACTCCTTCTAACCATGAACTTTACATTTCAGACCAGAATCGCGCCAAATCTATTCTCCGACTTACCAAAACCTCTTTTATCAATAGAAAATGTCAACACCTTGCTTCTTCTAATTCTTCCCATGACTTTTGGCACCTAGCCAAAAATATATCCCTCAATTGCACTTCTTCCACTTTCCCTCCTCTCCTTAACCCTGACGGGTGTGCTGCCGTCTCATCTATCTCTTAAGACTGAACTCTTCGCTCAAATTTTCTGTAAGAACTCCACCCTGGACGATTCTGGGCATATTCTTCTTAATCATCCCCCTTCTGACTCTTTCATACCTGTTATTAAGATTCTTAAGAATGATGTCTTCTATGTCCTCTCTGGTCTCAACTCTCAGAAGGTTTATGGACCTGATGGAGTGCCTCCTATTGTCCTTAAAAACTGTGCTTCCGTGCTGACACCCTGCCTGGTCAAACTCTCGTCTCTGCCTATCAACATCTACCTTTCCTTCCTGCTGGAAGTATGCCTTTGTACAGCCTGTGTCTAAGAAGGGTGACCGCTCCAATCCCTCAAACTACCGCCCTATAGCTTTACTTTCCTGTCTACCTGTCATTGTTCCAGTGTTGGGTGCTGTAATCGGAAGGGATAACAAACAACAAGATAAATGGTTAGACATCAGTTTACTTTAAATAAAGTAGAAAACCCCAAAACAGCCTCACAATCTGAAGTCTCCAACATGAAGGCTTCAGCACGCCGGACTCAGCGATGACCCGTTGCACGGCTTCTTCCTCTTCTGGGCGTCTCGTCCTCTTGAATGGCAATGACAAGGCAGCACAGCTTCGTCCTTGAGGTGGTGTAGACGTGGTAGACGAGGGAGGCGCAGGAGGAGAAGGGGCGTCAGGTTCACAGCAGTAACGGGAGTCCAGGGCGTGGAGAGGAGAGAGGTAAGGCACCCAGAACGAGCCCACGGTATCTGAGTTAGCCCGAGTGAGAGCAGGGCTGGAGCTTTAGTAGATTCAAGTGTTCAAAGCGAGGCTTGGCCGCTGTCTGACGAGGAAGGCGCTGGCGGTTACCAAGTCGCCTCCCATAGCGGGTTGAGAAGCCTCGGTGGTTCAGTCGACCGAGGCATCGAACGGCGTCAGGCGAACGAGCAGTGGGAGTGAAGCAGGTGGTTTGCTGCACCTCGGTAGTTGAACAGCTTCGAACGACAAGATGCGGGCGGGCGGCAGGAGTGCCCCGGTCGTTCGC
Organism: Eriocheir sinensis; assembly: GCF_024679095.1. Taxonomy (NCBI): domain Eukaryota; kingdom Metazoa; phylum Arthropoda; class Malacostraca; order Decapoda; family Varunidae; genus Eriocheir; species Eriocheir sinensis. Next base: position 28,979 of record NW_026110922.1, on the reverse strand, counting down.
CGGCAAGTTGGTAGCTGCCCTCACACAGGCCCCCATACAAGAATCTAATCCAGGTAGATTCCTCAAACAACTATCAAATGCGAAAGGAAAAAGAACATAAGCCAATAAACTAAAAACAGGGGGGAAACTGACGAGGAAACAAAGGAGGAGTGACTTATGCAGGAAGTCTACTCAATAAATCGGGCGCCACATTATCCTTCCCGGCCATATGGACGACACTGTACCTGTAGGCCGGTAGACCCAAGGCCCATCTCAACACCCGGACGATGTCCTGCTGAATCGTTGAAGTACAGCCAGGCGGGGTGGAGAATACATCCCGGTTGTCCATAAGTGGTTCATCGATGGGAAGTTCAGTGGAGCTGGCGTCAGGTGATGTCTCCTCCACTACGGGAACGGGGCTGACAAGAGGTCCTTTCGTAGCTGGTGGAGACAAGGGTCCAACGAGGTCGATGGCAACTTGCGGAAGAAGTTCTGTAACGACAGGTAAGGGTTGGAGGGAGACAGGAAGTACACGACCTCTCCCCGACATCTGTTGACACTTATCACAGGAACGACAATAAGTACGGATGTCTGCTCTTATACCTGGCCAGAAAAAATGTTGAAAGATCTTCATCTCCATCTTATGACGAGAGAAATGTCCGCCCAAGGGACTCTCATGGGCCTTGGAGAGGATGATTTGACGGGAAACCCATGGCACAACTAGACAGTGTTGGCCTACCTTATTGGAAAGCGGGGAAGTGAGGCACTTCCTGTAGAGAAGTCCGTTGCGATACAGGTACTGGAAGGAGGATCCGTTCCTTGCTTTGTCGACGTGTCCAGATGAGGCTTTCTGCCGTATCGCTGCTAAGAAGGCACAGGAGGCTTGAAGCTGCGCGAACTCCCGAGGGGTAACTGAGAGAGGTTGAAGTTCCGGCAGGAAGAGCGGATGAAACTTCTTCAACCTACCAGCACGAGTGGTAACGGCGTGTACCTGGATGGCTGCAGGAGACGACGTAACAAGAGGAGTAGATTTGAAGATGAGGACGTTCTGGAAGAATCAGATGGAGATTGAGAAGAGTCAGGGTCATGGGGATCCCTTACCCCAGGGACGTTTCCGATGAGGGTCCCAACAAACTTAATAGGAGCTCGTATCACCTCAGTCCAACCGGTGAAGTAGGGACAGCTTAAGTGGCACCTCACCACGGGAAACTTGTCCACTCGTCCTAGGTAGTCAGCAAGGGAGACCTTTGGACAACTCTCAACATCCACATCAGGTAGTAAGTCTTCAGAGACGATCACACAGGAACAGCCAGTAGCCCTGATGATGTTGGAGCTCCAAGACCCGTTAACGGTGCCCGAAACGGGAAACTTCGGGACACTTTTGTCACTAAGGCAAAAGCCTACCTGATATGATGGTTTAGCAGGTTCGAAATCTTTGAATGCGCGGGGATTCTTCGGGCAGCGCGGACGTAGATGGCCATCCTCCCCGCATTGGTGACACCTCAGGGTTGCTGTTCTGGGCTGGGCAGAGGTCTTGGCGGAGGCTCCCGGAGAGGACTCTGAAGATTTCGTGGGCGAAGCAGCCTTAGAAGAGTCTCGGGAACTAGGAGAGGACGCTTTCGGGTAGGCGTTGCGGGCAGACGACCAGTCGTCGGCAAGTCTCACTGCGTCGGGAAGATGTTTCGGCCGGCGCTCCTTGATGAAGATCCTCAAATCTGGGGTAAGATTAGTGAGAAACTGATCCAGGAGCATAAACTCCCGGAGCTCTTCATAAGTGCAGGGGACGTCAGAGGCTTCCAACCACGCCTGGAACAACCGAGTCAGGTGGATGGAGAACTGCTGGTAGTTTTCCCCAACTCTTATCCTTGCGTGACGGAAGTCTTGACGGTAATTGTCCGCCGTTTTACTAAACCCCGTGAGGAGAGCTTTCTTCAAAAGAGCGTAATCTTCGGTTATTTCAGCTGACAATGAAGTATACAATTCAGTGGCCTTACCCGTGAGGAGACAACCCAACCTCGCAGCGTAGCTATCCTTGTCGATCCGCAGAAGGTCCGCCACCCATTCAAAGCGGACGAGGTAGTTGTTGATGTCCTCTCCCTCTTGGTAGGTGGGGAATTTCGGTCCTCTCACGTTCTCGCAGGAAGGAGAAGCCGTTTTCCCCTGGGCGACGACACGGGCGAGTTTTATTTATTTTTCCACTTGCATCTTGGCAAGTTGGAACTCTCTCTTGGCAGCCCGCTCTTCTTTCTCAGCTAGGATAAGTTTTTCTTCTCTCTCTGCAGCCCGCTCTTCTTTCTCCCTCTCGGCCAGGAGGCGCTTCTCTTCTTTCTCCCTCTCAGCAAGGAGACGTTTTTCCTCTCTCTCGGCAGCTCGTTCGTCCCTCTCGATGGCTTGTTGCTGGACGACGTAGCGACCGATATCCTCACCCTCCAGCCCCAAGGCTACAGCCTGAGCTTCAAACACATCAAAACTCGACATGATTAATGAAAGAGAACAAAGCAAAAGAATCCGAACAAAGACAATGACAGAAATAAACAATCCAATATATAACAAAAACCCAACAACAAAACAAGACCAAGAAAATGCAACACATAACCAAACAAACAGGAAGAACCAAAACACAACAAGAAACAATGAAGAAAGATCAGAAAATAAAACCCTGCAAAAAGGGTACTAAGGGGCGTAGAAGCCCACCCAATACTCAAACGAGTGCTTAGGTAATAAGGGCAGCACAAACGCTAAAAGAGTGCTATGGCATCACCAAAATGATCACACCGTGGGCATGCAGCAACCCAAAAGAACGGTGAATGATTAATCACTCACTTCCGGGCCTCAGACAGCAAGTGGCGCACAAAGGCGACTTAACAAGCCAACCCTTCCGATTAGCAGTTGACCCAATCCTGGCGAGGTCGCCACATGTCAAGGTTCCACTGTTGGGTGTTGTAATCGGAAGGGATAACAAACAACAAGATAAATGGTTAGACACCAGTTTACTTTATATAAAGTAGAAAACCCCAAAACAGCCTCACAATCTGAAGTCTCCAACACGCCGGACTCAAGAGATGACCCGTTGCACGGCTTCTTCCTCTTCTGGGCGTCTCGTCCTCTTGAGTGGCAATGACGAGGCAGCACAGCTTCGTCCTTGAAGTGGTGTAGACGTGGTAGACGAGGGAGGCGCAGGAGGAGAAGAGGCGTCAGGTTCACAGCAGTAAAGTTAGTCCAGGGCGTGGAGAGGAGAGAGGTAAGGCACCCAGAACGAGCCCACGGTATCTGAGCTACCCCGAGTGAGAGCAGGGCTGGAGCTTTAGTAGAATCAAGTGTTCAGAGCGAGGCTTGGCCGTTGTTTGACGAGGAAGGCGCTGGCGGTCACCAAGTCGCCCCGGCGGTTCAATCGACCGAGGCGTCGAATGGCGTCAGGCGAACGAGCAGCGGGAGTGAAGCAGGTGGTTTGCTGCGCCTCGGTAGTTGAACAGCTTCGAACGGCAAGATGCGGGCGGGCGGCAGGAGTGCCCCGGTCGTTCGCCCGTTAAGTTGGTAGTTGCCCTCACACTATCTAAAGCTTTTGAATCAATCCTTAACAGGAAGATTCAAAAGCACCTTTCCACTTATAACCTTCTATCCGATCGCCAGTATGGGTTCCGCAAGAGGCGTTCTGCTGGTGATCTTTCTGCTCTCTTAACTGAATCTTGGTCATCCTCTCTTAGCCGTTTCAGTGAAACTTTCTCAGTTGCGCTAGACATATCGAAAGCCTTCGATAGAGTCTGGCACAATTCTTTGCTTTCTAAACTGCCCTCTTTCGGATTATATCCCTCTCTCTGTTCCTTTATCTCCAGATTCCTTTCCGGCCGTTCTATCTCTGCGGTGGTAGACGGTCAATGTTCTTCCCCTAAACCTATCAACAGTGGTGTTCCACAGGGCTCTGTCCTATCACCCACTCTCTTCCTGTTATTCACCAATGATCTCCTTTCCATAACAAACTCTCCAGTCCACTCATACGCCAACGACTCCACTCTGCATTATTCAACTTCTTTCAAAAGGAGGCCATCCCAACAGGAAGTACACGACTCCAGACTGGAAGCTGCAAAACGCTTAACCTCAGACCATGCTATCATTTCCGATTGGGGGAGAAGGAACCTTGTGTCCTTCAATGCCTCAAAAACCCAATTTCTCCACCTATCAACTCGACACAATCTTCCAAACACCTATCCCCTATTTTTCGACAACACTCAGCTGTCACCTTCTTCAACACTAAATATCCTCGGTCTTTCAAGAGAAGGGTATCAGGACACCTCTCCTCCCGAAATTGACCTTTCCTTCGGCCACCTCTTTTGATTATTTTTATAGGAGCAGCGAGTAGCGGGCTTTTTTTTATTATTGTTTCCTTTTTTTGTGCCCTTGAGCTGTCTCCTTTGTTTAAAAAAAAATAAAAATATACAGTTAAGTCAGACAAGCAGACAGAGGCAGCCACCGACCAGCACAAAGCATGACAAACAGACAACCAGATAGACAGGCAAGCAGTTAACCAGTCAATCATTTGTACAGAGACGCAAACAAATATACAAACAAATAGACATTGAGACCAGCAGAGACACACAAAGACAAACAGACAAACAGGCAGACAGAAAAACAGGCAAGCTGACAACAGGAGTTAACCAGTCAGCCGTTTATACAGACTAACAGTCAAACATGCAAACAGACAGCCATTGAAACCACCAGAGGCACACACAAAGACAAACAAACAGGAAGGCAAACGGGCAGGCAACTAACCAGTCAGCGCTATGATCAGACTAACACACAGCTAAATCTAACGTCTAAGCCTGCTAAGTTGCCTGTCATTTAGATAAAAGTTGTGTACTCTGTATTTTTTTCCTGCACCACTCAAAGCACTACACTTCCCGAGATTGAAATCATTTGCTATAATGTTGATTTTTTTCTAAGGATTATTTTCCTTAAGTAAATCCATCTTCTTCCTGAGACTTCTCCTGTTGGTGTGTGATCCGATAGTCCAGCCTCCTCCACACGTCTCTGAATGCCACGCAGCTGCCTGGCTGTATTCCGTAATGCCTCACCTGTTTGCATGTATCACACTGACAGACAGACATTTAGGAAGACAGACAGACATACAGACAGGCAAGAGTTAAACACAGACCACGCTTGTTTTATTATCATTTCTGTTCCCAGTGTTTTTAGTCTTCATTGACACGTTGTTCATCTCTTTTTCTCTTCTTTTCTCTTTTTAAGAGTGTGTGTGTGTGTGTGTGTGTGTGTGTGTGTGTGTGTGTGTGTGTGTGTGTGTGTGTGGGTGAGTGGGTGGATGTGGGTGGGTGTGGGTGTGGGTGTTTTCACGACTTGACAAGTGACTCAGAGGAAAGAACAAAATACCTTCCAAATGGTTTCGTCCGAGCTGCACTTTTGCTCCTTAATTGTTCCATTGTGTTCCATCGCGTTTCATCGCGTTTCGTTGTGTCCGGAATATGAAGGTACACAGAGAGGCCGCGGAGGTATTTCGTTAGGTGATAAAATGTGCTGATACAGAAAAAAAAAATGATTAAAAAAAAAAAAAGAAGTGTGATATTCAGTTCAATTCGTTCAAAAAATAATATTTAGGTCAAAAGAGGATTTACGAGTGACTTAAAGCAGGGCAAAGAGAACATCTGTGCTGCCGCTGCTGGAAATAAAACAAACGAATAACAATAACGTTCCATTTAAACAAACAAAGAACAGTTTAATCCCCGACTCGTCTTTATGCTTGTTGATTTGTTGTTTTGTTGATTGTTTGCCGTCCACTCACCAAAGGACGGACTGGAATGGAGAATTATCCACTGTGATAAATTATTTTGTTTTCTCATTTCTTTTCACGGTAGATTTTCTCTAGTTTTGTCATCATGTTGTACCATTTTCAATACAGGACGTGCACCATTCGTTTTCACATACCTTATACTCGTTGTTATTCTTTTTAGCTGTAAATATCGTTATATCCTTCCTTCTATCTTCTTTTTTCAATTCCTTCGCTTCTTTGTCCTTCGTTTCTTTCCTTCCTTCACTGTTCATCATCCTTTATTGTTTGTCCCTTTCTATCTATTCCATATTTCTGGGGTGCACTTCTAGTGATCAGTAAGGATCACACACACACACACACACACACACACACACACACAAACCAGCAAACATACAAAAACGCCCCCCATCCCCCACATATACAAACGTCCCCCACCCACGCACACAAACCCTCCCCGCCAACCCGCCCACCCACACAAACAAACAAATCACTCTGCTCTCCCTATTCAATTACAGCGGGACTTGACACTGATCTTCCTATTGGCGCGTCCAACAGTGTCTGGCTGATAACCTGAAGACCGGTGGGAGAAGGGGATGGTGGGGAGACGGGGAAGGCTGATGAGGAGGTGGGGCAGATAATGGTGGACCAAATTAGATCACCGCCCTCAGGCCGAGTCTTGGAAGGCGAGGAGGCAATTCACCCAAACAGGAGAATCGAGGAGTCTAAAAATTGCTCCGTGCATTCCAACTCCAATCCAACTCCTCGACTTAGAAGATTCTTATGGTCCTGACCTGCTTCCACTTGATATTTTAATTTCCATATATTTACTGGCGGCCTTAGAACATGCGTGGACAATAATATAGACGGGCAGGTAATGTTTAATGGCTTCTGGACAGGTGAGGAGAAGATAGATAGAAGGGCAGATAATATTTAATGCCTTCAGCCCAGTTGCGAAAATGAAGATAAAAGGGAAAGTAATATTTTATGCTCTTCCACTCCTTGTCCACATTCTCTCTCTCTCTCTCTCTCTCTCTCTCTCTCTCTCGTCATTTCTCTTTCTTGATGGTCAGTAACTCTTTTATCCTCCTCCCCCTCTCCAGGAGTATAATATCGTTCTTGCCTTCCCTTCCTTCCTTCCCACACTGTCACCCCATTTAGAAAAGTTCTCCCGTCACTCTTCTCTGCTCTTCCTCTTTTTTTCCTTCTCCCCACCCCGGTTTTCTCTCCTCTCGTATTATGTATTTTTCCCTTTCCTTTACTACTGTTGTCCTCGTTATTTTTTTTTTATCTTCCCGTATCTTCTTTTTTACTGTCTGTTTTCCTCTCGTTATGTTCTGTTATCTATTTTTTTCTTCTTTTCTTTTCTTCATTACGTTTCTTTAAATGTGTTCTTGTTTAGCTTTTCTTATTCCAATAATCCTCACTTTTTTGTCTTCTCGTCTCTCATCTTCTTTCCTCTTTCATTTCATCTTCTCAGGTGTTTCGCTCCTTCCTTTATTACTTACTGTAATCTCGCCGCTTTCTCTTTCTTTTTATTCCAATATTCCTCAATTTTCCCTGGTGTATTTTTCTCTCCTGTTTCTCCTCTTATCTCCTTTTCTCTTCCTATGTTTTCCTTAGCTTTTCATTTCTTCCATTTACGCTGTGACAGACACCTTTTATACGTTACTAAATTTCGTTCAATCCCACAAACTTCACTGAACGATGACGTTTCATAAATCTTCGTCCGTTGTTCTTCCACACTCAAATGGTATTATTTTATCTTGCGAGTATAAATCATGTCCAAGTATCATAGCTGGGTGTTATCGCGATAAGTTATCGCAATACTTTATCGCTGATAACAAAATCGGGTTATCGGCCATCCGCTACTTATTTAAATATATATCGGTATCTTCGTTACTAACCAAACTAGCGATAATCGCTACTTTTTTCCGCCTCTCTGAAAAAAACGTTGTCTACTCTTTACTGCGCATGCGTGGCCCGGGCGCCCGGTGTTGTACGAGTATGAAGAAACTTCGGGGTATGAAATATCTTCAGTGAAGAGATTTCTTACTGAGATCATCAACATTAAGGTTTTAACAATTACGTTTGTTTGTGTTGATCGTTACCAATGAGCAGCGGTCGCCGCTACCATCAACAAATCCGCTTTCACAGTCGTCTTTCGCGGCGCTGTTTGTTTGCATCAGTACCGGAGATTGGAACCTCTGGTAACGGAGCTCTGGTAGCCGTGGGGGCTCCCCAATGGACCTTACCAATGACATTAATTAATAAATAATACAAATTCTTGCTCTCAAATGGTTATATTATTTCTTTAAATAGATGTGAAAAAATATTAACAATGCAGCAACACGTTGCACGGCCTCAGTGGTAATATTAGATTTTTTTTTTTTTTAAAGAATTTGATTGGCATGAACTCACTTCACCTGCTGTCAGTAAACGTCCTGCTGATAATTTCAATTTGATTGATTGATGGTTTATCGTTGCAAAAATACGTACACAACAAAGTAGAAGCGAAGACTTTAATAATTGTCACCATTATTCACCTGTTATGCTTTCTTTGTCAAACTCGTATTACTCTAATTAGCCTAATATGTATGCATAGGGCATATATATATAACGAAAACAGCCCTATTAAGTAAAGAATAAATGTAAAGTCTGATAAACAAGTGTGAATAATGAATACATGTAATTGAAATAGGTGAAGAGTCTGTCTTGCTGACATCTGCTCATATAAGAGAACTTTAATTAATACTTCTCACCATTATTTCACCTTTTTCCGCCTAGGAAATATTAGGCTATCAGCAGATTTGAGCGGTGTATCAGCGAGACACTCCTTATTTTTCATCATATTAATTATTCACAGTTACTCTTTATATTTATACTTAACGTTTACTTTGTGTACGTTTATTTTTCATATTACTCCTTCATAATCCTCCGCTCAGCTGATGTAACGTTGATATTTCCCGCCGCTCCGGCATACCAACACTGCCGAATCACGCGCCTTCGTCTTGTCATGATCGTCAGCAGCGTGGTGACGATCATGACAAGACGTCGTCCGGTAGTCGCAGATACCACGAAAACAGCGACTATGAAAGCGGATCGAGGCGATGGTAATGACTGTTACCAGGATGATAGGGCCTTTGGTTAGGTTGCGTACTAGACGACTGTGAAAGCGGCCCTAAAACACTAGTTTATTTTTTTCATGCTAGACTCAAAAATCAATATATCAAAGAGAAAAAGCATTTAACTTTGCCCCCAAAATGATTATTCGCTGCCTCAGATTTGATGTTCCGTATTCGTTTGTGAGCATGTCATGGTATTGAAGGGACCCGGTGTTGTGTTATTTGGTGTCCCATCGTCAAAAGCTGGCGTTTTTGTTTACAAACGCTGGTGTCGTGAACTGCGCATGTTCAGACCAGTAAGGGTAACCTTGTACACATTAAGAGTTGCTGGAAGGCTGAATCAGACATATGGTACCACCATCTTCGCTGTTTCTAAAACGACACTCTGTACATATAAATATAACTCGTACAGAGTGTCGCTCTAGAAACAGCGGGGATGGTGGTAGTTGTACTATATGTCTGATTCAGCCCTCCAGCAACTCTTAATTACGGTTAAAAAGCTTTGTGAGACTGTACAGGTCTACGCTTGCTGGTCTGAGCATGCGCAGTTCACGAGAGACCAGTGTTTGTAAACAAAGGCGCCAGCTTTTAACGGTGGAGACGCTAAATAACACAACACCGGTTCAGGCGTTTCTAGTATTACCGTCCTGTACGTGTCAACGTGTGGTTTTCAGGTTTTGTAAGTTTTCTAAAATACAGATAATGAAAATTTGAATTCATTCATGTTTTTCATGTGAAATATCAATATAGTACCATTTTCGCCTATCGGATTTTATCAATAGCTAGTAACGGAATTGTGGATTTATATCGGGTATCGGTTATCGGTTATCGCCTATATTTGTGTCTCCGGTTAACGAATATCGGTTATCACCGATAAGGGTTTCCATTATCAGTTATCGGTTATCGGGAATAAGGTTTTCTGTTACCGTGCCCAGTTATGCCAAGTATTGACGTCGAATATTGATTTCGTTAGTGTTTCATTAAAATAGTTTGATTCATAATGATTCAAATTGCGCAAATATCCGCTTTTGGTAGTTGCTAGGATGCAAAGTCAGATTACTTACATGTCAATTGTTGGAACAGTAGACGAATATTTGCACCACCAAGGCAGTAACGTTATCCTCTTCTATTTATAAACAAATGTTTTGGGTAAGCATTTTACAAATATATTGCTTGTAAATCAAATTAACAGGAATAAGTCTGTAGCGCTGCCCGCAGCGGTACAATCTCCTGTTTTGATATTTTTGATTTTTTTCTTTTTGTTGTATTTTTTTATGTATTCTTTTCGTCTGTTTTCCCGGCTTATCTTTTCTCCTCCTTCTTGGCCAATATATTTCCTCGATTGCCTTTTTATCTCCTTCCTGTTTATTATTATTTTTTTTTTCTTCCTCTCCCCAATACTTTCAATCATTCAATCGTCATTTGTTCTCTTCATTTGTCTTTGTTATATCACGCTGGGTTTTTTTTATTTTGTTTTTACTGTTATTAATGTACAATTTCCTATATACAATCTCTTCTTTATTTTTTACTGTGTGTTTTAATGTTGTGTTCTTTTCCTCTGTCTTCCCGGCCCATCTTTCCTCCTCCTCTCCGTCTCCTTCCCGCCAACTTCGTGTCTTCCGTCTCTTCGTCTCTTGTCCAATATTGCTCTTGCATTTCCTCTCCTCTAAATACCTCTTCAGCCCTCTCTCTCTCTCTCTCTCTCTCTCTCTCTCTCTCTCTCTCTCTCTCTCTCTCTCTCTCTCTCTCTCTCTCTCTCTCTCTCTCTCTCTCTCTCTCTCTCTCTCTCTCTCTCTCTCCCCAAATCCTTCTTTTTCCCCCTTTCTGTCCTCACCCCATTTCCTTAGTCCCATTTCCTCCTCCCACCCCATAACTTAACAAGACACAATAAAACTATCTACCAATATATCAATCTATCATTTCCTCTCCCCAAAGCCTTCGTTTATCCCTTTTCGTTGTCCTTTCCCACTTTTCCTCGCCTTCATAACCTAAGAAGACTAAAAAACTGTATCTGTTGATCTGTATATCTATCTATCTATCTGTGTATTAATCTGTCATTTTGTTCATCTGTCTATCTGTTTATCTCATTTCCTCTTCCCAAATCATTACTATTATCCCTTTCTTTGTTCTTTCCCACTTTTTCCCCAGTAACCTAATAATAGGCAAAAAACACGGTGGCTGAGTCGACGGAGTGACGGCGCCGCGTTCAGAAGGACGCGAGTTCAATCCCCGCCCGGTGCCACCAAGCTGGGATTTTTCAGCCGCCGCCGAGTGGCTTAAAACTACCCACATGCTGTCCAGAAGACCATCTATTAACCCGGACTATAGATTCTACGATTAAAGCAGAGCTCCGGAAGGGCAGCATGAGCCAATGCAAGATGGCGCCACTATAAACACTCGCCTGCGCCAGAACGGGCTGGGCCGACCATCGGGCCCCACCGGGAAGAAGCCTTGAGCCGACCATCAGGCCCCACCGGGAAGAAGCCTACCGGCGCAATAGGCCTCGACGTAAAAAAAAAAAAAAAAAAAAATCTATCCATCTCTCCCTCTATCTATCTATTTATCTATCTATTAATCTATATACAATAAACTATCTCATATGCAAGGTCACGTACACGTCCTTTATACCTGTTTCTCTCTCTCTTCCCCCCGGCGCTCCGCCACACAGGACAGGTGAGTTCCGGGGCCAGGCAGCGCCAGGCAAGACGTCACTTCCCCCGGGCGTTTGGCGTTTTTGTGGGCATGGCTTGGTCTTGATCTTGTCTTGCCTTTGCTTATCTTACAATTTACTTTCATACTTCCTGGCGTAGCCAGGGAAGGGGCACAGGGGGCACGTACCCCACCCTTCACGAACTCCTTTCTTGTGGGTTTGTTGGAAGTTCTCGAGAATTTCATGCCGTGCATGGCTGTGACCTCCCAAATAGTGTAGATCAGCGGTTCTTAACCTGGGGGTCGTTTGGGGTTTCTCGAGGGGTCGCGGAGGGTTTGGGAGAAAATAATTCATTTCATGTATGTGAAGCGGCCAGCTGCTGAAAACATCAACCACAATCAGTCAGTCAGTCAGATCATAGCTACGTGGGGTTGGTGGGGGGGTCTGTATGTGCTCCGCTCCTGGCTGTGACTCCCAAGGCGCAGCAGCTGCACCAAGGGTTTGAGTCATAAAAATATGAGGCTAAGCAAACTGAAGGTTCATTTTGAGTCTTACCATAGTCAGCTGGTGGACAAAAGCTTAGACTACTTCAAGCGAAAAGAAGCTGCTCTGAAGGCCAGTCGCATCGATTCCATTGGTCAGTTCGCTCGTCAGAACAAAGCAGGGCGCTGGAGGCTTCATACAGTATTGCTCAAAAAAATCGCGCAGACCAAGAAGCCTCATACCATTGGTGAAAATCTGATTAAGCTCTGCATTCTGGAAACAACGAAGGTGATTCATGTAGAACAGCAGGTACACAAGTTGAGGGCAATTTCCCATTTGTATGATACAGTCAAAAGTAGGATCTCGGACATGAGTGAGGATATTCTCCTGCAAGTAGTGAGTGCTGTGAAGAGTAGTCCTGTTTATTCCTTGCAACTGGATGAGTCAACAGATGTTGCCTCATGTTCCCAACTTATTGTTTATGCTCGCTACCTTGACAAGGAAAGTATGAAGGATGAGTATTTGTACTCTGAGCCAGTGGCCACAACAACTCGTGAAGATATTTTCAAAATCCTAGAAGCCTTTCTCCTTATTAACCTGTGGGCTTCGGCTATGGGAAAGCCGAGAAGTGGCCGAGAAACGGCAAAATTACACTGCATTTTGAGACAAAGGAAAGAGCATGGAACGTACATCAGAGTACTCCTCTCATAACCATAAGGCCGCCAAAAAATATTTATTTCTACTCAAACTGCAATATTTTTGGGTGGTGTTTGTTACAAAATAAACAGTCTTGTGACGCGTGGCATCTAGCCGAGAGTCACTTGTAGTCTACTTTAGATAATTTGACAATTGATTACTGTGTGGATAGCTAATTCAGTCTGCCATGACCTTACAGCACCACCTATGACAAAAAAGCCCATCTCAAGATCACTCACCCACCACAATGACCCAGGGCATGTATGGTGGGTTACTCTATGCCACCACCGCCTACAATTAGCTCGAACTATGAGTTTTATGGTGAGCCCTTTTTAGGGCTCACCGTACCACAGCCACGACTCGTGTAAGCCCAGAAAAGGGTCTGCCGACGTTCTCGAGGTAAACATGGGCTGAGTTGGGAAACACTTGTCGGTCTGTGTACAGATGGGGGTCCTTCCATGATTCGTGAAGAATGTCCTTCCGCATGTCTCCTTCAGTCATTGCATGATTCATATTTATGCGTTGGCGATGAAGACTCTCCCCACCTGGACTTAAAGAAGTGCTCACAGACGTTGTGAAGATTGTGAACCATATCCGAGGGAGCGCATCAACTTCAAGGATTTTTAAAGTGCTTTGTGAAGAAATGGGCTCTGACTTCTCTGTTCTCCTGTTTCACACGGAGGTACGTTGGCTCTCACGTGGCAAAGTTCTGAATAGCGTGCTGCAACTTCGAGAGGAAATAACGATGCTGTTGCAAGAAGGTCGTACCTCGAAAGAAAATCTTCACGAAATGATGCAAGATGACTGTTTCGTAACAAAGGTTGCCTACTTGGCTGATTTCTTCTCTGAAGTGAATTCCCTGAATATTTCACTCCAAGGAAACTTTGCAATGCTGCACACAGTTCGTAACAAAGTGGCAATATTCAAGTGTAAGATTCAACTTTACGTGAAAAGAGTTCAGGACAGTGACACAACTTTCTTCCCTCATATGACAACTATCATAGATTATATGGCAGAAGCTGAATGCAGTTTCCGTGAGCAGATCGCAGCTCATCTTCTGGCAATGAATAACGCCATCGAAAGTTACTTTCCAGAACTAGATGAGCGCAGTACTGATGCGTGGATCTCCAGACCCTTCTCAGTGAAGGACAGTGCCATCTGTGATACTGATGATGCTGCGAAGGTAGAATTTCTTCAAATTCGTGAGGATACTCAGTTGAAAGTCGATTAAATTCGTGAGGATACTCAGTTGAAAGTCGATTTTTCTGAACAAGAGCCTCCGACATATTGGGCGACACTGAATGACGACTATTCCCTTCTTTCGGTGCGTGCACTGACCATACTTGACCTTGACCAATCGCTGCGAGGCTGGATTCTCATCAATGATGGCGCTGAAAACTAAGGCACGCAGTAGATTTGTGACTGACAGCGACATGAGGTGTTGCCTGTTGAGCACTGCTCCTCGCTTTGATGTACTTATGGCTGCAAAACAATGACGTCAATCCTCCCACTGATTGAATAAGTAGGTTTTATTTTATGTGCATTAGTTCCATGGATTTTGAAATAGCACTTGTAGGGGATCTGTGGCATTTTCCAAGGTCTTTTATTTGTAATATTTTCTATAAATCAGGATCTTCATATAGTTTTGTTTTACCTTACCTTTACACAAAGGTCACCATTACAAAATTTATTATAGGGGTCACGGCAATACCCTGGAGAGTCTCAGGGGGTCATACGATGAAAAAGGTTAAGAACAACTAGTGTAAATCCTTATCAGTATTGTGATAGACTGGTAAAGATTGTGCCCCCCCCTAACTGAAATCCTGGCTACGCCTCTGCCTTACCTTACTCTAGCTTGCTTCTCTTTTCCTCTCCTTTCTTTTCCTTTCCCTATTTTTCCTTTCCTTTCCCTGCCTTACATTACGTAAGCTGACCTAACCTAAGTTATCTCGTTTTACTTTACCATGCCTGACCTTACCTTACCTCATCTTACATTTATTTTTACGTTGAAACCTATAGCACCGGTAGGCTTTCTTGAGGGGCCTGGTGGTCGGCCCGATCCCGTTTTGGTGTAGGTAAGTGTTTATAGTGGCTCCATCATTTCTTGGCTCATGCTGCCCCCCGGAGCTCATTCTTGAATGACTTGGACGGTTCTTCTAGAGTCCGGGTTGATGGGTGGTCTTCAGGACAGCATGTGGGTAGTCTTAGGCCACTCGGCGCTGACTGAAAAATCTCAGGTGGTAGCGGGAGATTCGAACCCGCGTCGTCCAGAACGCGGTGAATGCGGGGCCCGCACGCTAACCACTCAGCCATCGAATTACTTCACCTTACCTTTTACTTAGCTTTACCTCGAGGTGAAACAAAGGAAATTAGGAAAATAAAAAGTTTAAAGCAGAAAATTATGAAGAAAAAACGGGAGAGGTGAAAGATGGAAAGGGAAGAGAACGGTAATGAAAACGAAAGGAAAGGAGGAAAGAATGAACGCAGTGGACTGAATTGGAAATGTCTGGAGAAAAAAAGGTAGAAAAGGGAAAATATAATAAGTGAATGCCGACTCCTTTATATCACAGGAGAGGGGAAATTATTGAGCTTGTGGGTGTTCTTCATGTTTGGACAAAGTTGTGGAATTTATACCTTATACGTGACTACGTCGGCGTTGTGTCAGCGTGGAGGAGGAGGGTGGATATGCAATCCAGAAAATTAAGAAAAGGAAAATAAAAGAAGAGCGAAGAAAAACAGAAAAAAATACTGAGAAATTGAAAAGTTGACCAAAAAAATGGGAGAAAAAGAAAACAGAAAAAGGTTGATTAAAAAAAGGAAGCAGAGAAAATAGTTGATTTAAAAAAGAAAGCAGAGGAAAAGGTTGATTAAAAAAAGAAAGAGAAAAAGGTTGATATAAAAAAGAAAGCAGAGGAAAAGGTTGATATAAAAAAGAAAGCAGAGAAAAAGGTTGATTTAAAAAAGAAAGAGAAAAATGTTGATGTAAAAAATGAAAGCAGAGGAAAAGGGTGATTTAAAAAAGAAAGAGAAAAAGGTTGATTTAAAAAGAAAGAGAAAATGGTTGATTTAAAAAAGAAAGCCGAGGAAAAGGTTGATTTAAAAAGAAAGCAGAGAAAAGGTTGATATAAAACAGAAAGCAGAAGAAAAGGTTGATTTAAAAAAGAAAGAACAAGGTTGATATAAAACAGAAAGCAGAGGAAAAGGTTGATTTAAAAAAGAGAGAAAAAGGTTGATATAAAACAGAAAGCAGAGGAAAAGGTTGATTTAAAAAAGAAAGCAGAGGAAAAGGTGGATTTAAAAAGAAAGCAGAGGAACAGGTTGATTTAAAAAAGAAAGCAGAGAAAAAGGTTGATATAAAAAAGAGAGCAGAGGAAAAGGTTAATTTAAAAAAAAAGATAGAAAGAAAAGGTTGATTTAAAAAAAGAAAGCACAGGAAAAGGTTGATTTAAGAAAGAAAGATAAAATTTTTGATATAAAAAAGAAAGCAGAGGAAAAGGTTGATTTCAAAAAGAAAGAAAAAGGTTGATATGAAACAGAAAGCAGAGGAAAAGGTTGATTTAAAAAAAATACAGAGGAAAAGGTTGATTTAAAAAAAGAAAGCAGATAAAAAGGTTGATTTAAAAAAGAAAGCAGATAAAAAGGTTGATTTAAAAAAGAAAGCAGATAAAAAGGTTGACTTAAAAAAGAAAGCAAATAAAAAGGTTGATTTAAAAAAGAAAGCAGATAAAAAGTTTGATTTAAAAAAGAAAGCAGATAAAAAGGTTGATTTAAAATAGAAAGCAGAGGAAAAGGTTGGTTTAAAAAAGAAAGCAGAGGAAAAGGTTGATTTAAAAAAAAGAAAGGAGAGGAAAAGGTTGATTTAAAAAAAGAAATATCACACCAACTGGACGAAACATTGATAGGAAACACTAAAAGAAACTACTGAAAAAAATAAAAATATTACAGAAAACAATAATGAAAAGGAAAAATACAGAAATCACAGAAAGTGCTGAAATAAAAGAGAACCACAAACTGAAAGAAATAAGCCGATGGAAAAGTGAGAAAGAACGAGAGAGAAAAAATCTGAAAATAGAGAATAACCACCCACCCTTAAAAACAAAAGTTTCCCCATATCTCTTTTTGAAGCCGTAATATAAAAGGCAATTGCGAAGACTGAACATTTACAATACGAGTCCCTTTGAATTTAACCTAAATGCCTACAAAGAAAATAATTACCGAGAGACAACAAATACTGGATCACACTAATGATTATAAATACGAAGCCTCGGTAGTATTAAGAGGAAGCAAGACAAAAGGCCAGGCACGTGTGTGTGACAGGTCTGTAGGGGGCAGGTGTGTGTGGGGGGGTTGATTTAGGCATGAAGGTGCGCAATGTGTTCGTGGCAGGTGTGTGACAAAGGTAATTAAGAAAACTTTGTGTCTGAAAGGAGCAAATTCAGAAAATACTGATACACAGAACATCATAGCAACAGAACCTGAGAGAGAGAGAGAGAGAGAGAGAGAGAGAGAGAGAGAGAGAGAGAGAGAGAGAGAGAGAGAGAGAGAGAGAGAGAGAGAGAGACGGCCGGAGGAAACGGAAGAGACAAGACAAGCAGGGATGAAATTATTAAAACAAGAATTTACCTTTTTGATTTGTATGTGTGTGTGTGTGTGTGTGTGTGTGTGTGTGTGTGTGTGTGTGTGTGTGTGTGTGTGTGTGTGTGTGTGTGTGTGTGTGTGTGTGTGTGTGTGTGTGTGTGTGTGTGTGTGTGTGTGTGTGTGTGTGTGTGTGTGTGTGTGTGTGTGTGTGTGTGTGTGTGTGTGTGTGTGTGTGTGTGTGTGTGTGTGTGTGTGTGTGTGTGTGTGTGTGTGTGTGTGTGTGTGAGAGACTACCTCATTTATCATAATACTTTTTTTTCTTTACCTGTTATCCGCTCGTCGTCTTTTTTCCTTAATCATCTTTTCTTCCTCTTCTTTTTACTTTTAATTTATGTTTCCCATCCGATCTTTGTGATTATTCTTACATAAATATTTTTCTTCTCCTCCTCCTGCTCCTCCTCCGTCGTCTCCTCCTCCTCCTTCATTTTTCACATTTTGGTTCAATTTTCCAAAATCAGGATTTCCTACTGCTCTAAAATTTATCTGTATATTCTCTTCTTGATCACTTCCTCTCTTCTCCTTCCTCATGTCCATCGTCTGACCCCATTAAAAGGCCAGGAGGAGGAGGAAGAAGAGAAGTAGGAGGAGGAGGAGGAAGAAGAGAAGTAGGAGGAGGAGGAGGATTTTTTTTTTTTTTTTTTTTTTTACGTCGCTGCCTATTGCGCCGGTAGGCTTCTTCCCGGTGGGTCCTGATGGTCGGCCCAAGGCTTCTTCCCGGTGGGGCCTGATGGTCGGCCCAGCCCGTTCTGGCGCAGGCGAGTGTTTATAGTGGCGCCATCTTGTGTTGGCTCATGCTGCCCCACGGAACTCATCTTTGAGCCTCTCTTTGGAGAGGTTATCTGAAGCCCGGGTTGATGGGTTGTCTTCAGGCCAGCTAGTGGGTAGTCTTAGGCCACTCGGCAGTAAAGAGGAGGAGGAGTAGGAGGAGGAGAAGGTGGAGAAGGAAAATTGATTAAGGAAAAGTAGTGAAAAAAAAATTGTATTGAATGAACGGAAGGAAAGTGGGAGTATAGGAGAGTAAAAATTAATGTTATTTTTCTTTCTTCCATCCTTTTTTTCATCCTTCTATCTTTTCTTCCTTCCTTCTATCTTTACTTTTTCCCTTTATTCTTCCCTTCACTGTTCATTTCCTCTAACGTTAATCTTCCTTTCCTCCCTCATTTCGTTCCTTCCTTCCTTCCTTCCTTCCTTCCTTCATTCATTCATTCATGCTCTTCCTCCCTTTTTCATTTCCTGGCTCCCTTCTTCCAGTTCTTTTTTCCTTTCTTCCTTCCTTTGTCCCCTTCTTCCCTTATTCTTTTCTTCTTTCCCTTCCTCGTCTCCTTCCTTTCATTACTTCCTTAATTCTTTTTTTCCTTCTTTCCCACCTGCCCTCTCTGCTTTTATTCCATCACTCCTTTCTTCCTGACACACTCCATTCATTCCTTTCGTCCTTCCTTCGTTCCTTTCTCCTTCTGTTCCTTCCTTTCTCATTGCTTATTTCCCCCCTTCTTTCCCTACCTCCTTCCTTCCTTCCTTCCTTCCTTCCCTCCGAGGCAACACGTAATTATTCTCAGTCATCATTTTCTCCTCTTCTTCCTCCTTCTCGCCCAACGATTTTCCTCTTTTTCTCATAATTTATCTCATTGTTTTTCCACTATATGTATCATTCATCTATGTCGCCCCCTCCCCCCTCTCTCTTCTCCCCCCTGCTCTCCTTCTTCTAAGCTACCTCCTTCCCATCCTCCTCTCTGTCCTTCCTCTTTCCTCAATGTCCTCCTCCTCTTCTTCCTCCTCCTCTTCCTCCTCCTTCCTCTAATCCTGGCTCTCTCTTAATTTTTTTCTTTTCCTTTTCTCTTCCTCTCCTTTATTCCCCTACCACTCGTCTCTATCTCTTCCTTCTCGTCCCTCCTCACCTCCTCCTCTCTTCCTTCTCCTCCTCCTTCATTCCTGTTCTCTCCTCCTCTTCTCCTTGATTTCTCACTTTCCTCTCCTTTTCACCGTTTTCTCCTTTTTTTTTCTTTCTTCCTTACCTCCCCAATCTTACCCTGTACCTCCGTCCCTCCCCTCTCTCTCTCTCTCTCTCTCAAAGATTGGTAGCTTGGTTCTCACTGACGAAGACAGGCAAAGCCTCCATGAGGATTTGCACAAAATTACAGCTTGGTAGGATAGATGGGAGATGCCCTTTAATGTAGACAAGTGCCAGGTCCTTCAAGTTCGAACAAGAAATAAGAAGTTCGATTACGAAATGGGCGGCGTTAAACTCACAAGCGTTCAATGCGTTAAGGACTTGGGGGTCAAAATCGTGTCAAACCCCACACATCAATGTATCGATGCAGCAAATAAAGCGAACAGAATGTTGGGCTTCATTAAAAGAAACTTTTTATTCAAGAATAAAGATATAATACTTCAGCTCTACAATAGTTTAGTCAGACCCCACTTGGAATATGCGGTACAGTTTTGGTCTCCCCACCATGCAAAGGACATTGCTAAATTAGAAGGTGTTCAGCGTCGGGCAACAAAAATGATCCCTTCCTTGCGCAACAAATCTTACGAAGAAAGGCTTTCCACCCTTAACATGTTCTCTCTTGAGAAACGCCGCCTCCGAGGAAAACTGATCGAATGTTTTAAAATACTTAATGGTTTCACGAATTTCGACAGAGCAAAATTGTTTATGATCGATGACACTTTGCGAACGAGGAACAATGGCATAAAACTCAAATGTAGACAAGTAAATTTAGACTGCACCAATTTTTTCTTCACCAACGTTGTAGTGCGAGAATGGAATAAGCTCTCACCTTCAGTGGTCCACTGTAACACGATTGACTCCTTTAAAAACAAGCTCGACCGACACTTCATTGAACTTAATATTAACTAGAGTAGAAATGCAACGTTTTGGAGCCATCTGATTAATGTAGAATCACTTAGGTTTAAGGACAGACCACCTAGTCTGGACCATGGGGTCTGTGTGGTCTGATTTTCTTTGTAAATCTCTGTAAATCTCTCTCTCTCTCTCTCTCAATAAGAACACAAATGAAATAATAGAAGTGGAAAAAAGAAAACAATAGAAAAACTGACGTGAAAAAAGTTTTGAAAGGAAAAGATTGTAGGAGAAAACAAAGAAAAGTAAAACAAAGAGAGAAAAGTAATGACAGTAAGAAGAATGGGAATGCAAGATGAGAAGTAAAAAGATGAAATAACTATAACCAAAAAAAAATGTGTCAGAGGATATTTTTTGGCTTTTCTCAGACTGAAAACAAACTCCCTCACACGAAGTTAAAATTCATACATAGAGAAATGAAACTGAGCCGATGCGACAGAAGAATAAGAAAGGAAGAAAACGAAAGGCAAGGAAGACTAAAGGAAATATTATAATACCCAAGAATTATGCCAAAGAAATATATTAAGGTTGGAAGAGTTTTGAAAGTTGGTAAGATTATGACAAGAAAAGAGAAGGAAAGAGCGAAGAGAAAAGAAATGAAGAAGGAAGGAATATTTTAGAGATAAGGAAAGGAAGTAAGTATGGGAAGAGTAAAATAAGAATGAAGGAAGGAAGAATGGAGGTGAAGATTCTTCCAAAAAGAGAGAGAAAATGTAAGAATGAGGAAACGAAGGAAGACTAAATGTTAAGGAGAAAAAGAGAGGAAAATATAGGCATGCAGTCAGGAAAGAAGCGAGTGAGAGGAAAATAAGCGAAGAAGATAAATAAAATGAAATAAAGAAGGATTAAAACAGAGAAAGAAAGAATGTGCAAGAATGAGGAAAGAAAGATAAAAGGTAAGAGGAAGGGAAGAAGGGAAGGTAAATAAAATAATGACACATGGAGGGAAATGAGTGAAAATAAGAAAAAAGGGAGGGAAGTAAGAATAGTTTACCTTCTCAAATAAAAGATAGTCAATACACCACCACCACAACCACCATAAGCACACCCACCACCGCCACCTTCACTACTACTACTACTACTACTACTACTACTACTACTACTATTATAATAACAACTGCCACTACCACAACACTACCAATTCAATCCCTTTAAACCATTACAATAACACTGAGTACTAATTGAAACACTACCACCACCACCACCACCTCCCAATTTGCATGCAGGGCGAGTCTCTTATTTACACTGAACTATATTTCCGGCGGCCCTGCCTGCACTCGCCTGTCCCATCCGATATCAAGGCTTCACTGCTTCCAAAATCCCTTTCACTTGGCCCTCTCCTCCCTCCCGCCCTCATTCTCTCCTCCTAGTCCTCCGGTTTCCATCATGTTGCTATTCTTTCCTTTTGTCACTTAACTCGCCTGCATTTCTACTCTCTTATGATCCTCTTTATCCTCCTCCTCCTCCTCCTCCTCCTCCTCTCCACCGAGCCATGTTCGAAGCTTCGAATCTGTAATCCGTTCATCCAATCATCTCTCTCTCTCTCTCTCCTAATTGTGATGATACTATTTTAGTTGTAGCTTTTCTTTTGTCATATAGAGCCGTTTAACATTATTATTATTGTTATTATTATTATTATTATTATTATTATTATTATTATTATTATTATTATTATTATTATTATTATTATTACTAGTAGTAGTAGTAGTAGTAGTAGTAGTAGTAGTAGTAGTACCAGCAAAACTAACAGCAACACAGCATTAAAAGATCGGGCAGTATTTACCATATTTATTTATTTTTATCAGAACAGCTTTCATGCAAAACTAAATCCAGCGGTGTTCATAGCCCTTCTTGTTTTACTGTCCATTTGCTTTCATTTATTTCCCGTTACATAAATTCCTTTTTTGCATATATCCATACCAAATGTATATAATTATTATACACCAGTATATACGCCTCCGTGGCCTAGTGGTCAGCGTGCCGTGTTATTACTCCGCAGGCTCGGGTTCGAGTTCCGGCACGGGCATTCGGCGTGCATCTCACCCAGCTGTTCATCCTCCCTCTCGGGCTGGTCGATAAATGGGTACCTGGGGAAACCCTGGGAAGGTAAACTGTGGCAGTCCGGGATGTCACACTGGCCCGTGTTCCGGAGTGGCTGGTACTTGCCCACCACAGGCCCAAAGGGACAACGGATCGGAGATGAGCACCGCAGCCACGCGCAGCTATGGCGTATGCACCCGCCTTTACCGTACCAAATGACTTTTTTCGCATTTAAATTTCCAACTAAGCCTGCCTACCTTCCTTTTTTCATACCCTTCCATCGTTATTTCTACTGCCATTCCTTCCCCGCTACTTGCCCCTTCAGTCTATATTTCCAGTCTCTTTCACATTGTCTTTTTGTTTTACTATTATTTGCGTTTCTTGATTATTTTTTCACTTCGATATTCGCTTATTTAACTTTCTTTTAATTATACTCTTTGATTTGTTGTGTTTTCCTTTATTTTCCACTTACTGTTGTTTATTTGTTCTTCATTTGCTTGTTGTTTGTTTTTTCATTTTCTTTTTCAGTTTCTTTCTATTCACCCGTTCCTTCTTTCTTTTTCCCTATATTTTCATTTACCATTGTTTTAGGTGTAATTTTGCTTTTCATTGTTTTCTTTTTCTTATCTAAAGTGTTTGCCTATGCAGTTTATTCCTCTTTCTCGATCGTCTATCTTTTCTTATTTACTCTTTATTTCTGTGTGATTTATTTTATATCCGTAAACCATTATTTTATCTTTTTTTTTTTTTTGCATCTCATTGTAAGGGTTTTCTTCATATATTTTATCATTCCCTATTAGTTTTTTCCTCAATGTTGTTTTACATATACCTGCTTTGCTTATCGGTAATTGCTTTTTTGTTCCTTAATTCTCACTACCTCTTTTCACCACTCTCTGTCCTCGCCTACCGTTATTATGTTTGTTCCTGTTATGCACCTCGTTTATTTAATCCTTGACCCTCACTATTTCTTCCCTACTGTTTCCCTCTGCTCTGCTCACCGTTCTGATTCCTGTTCCTGCTTGACACCTTCTTTTATCCTTCATCCTCACTGTCTCTTCGTTGCTCTGTTTCCCTCTCTCCTCGCTTACCGTTCTGTTTTCTATCCTAGTATCGTGTTTCCTCTGCCGGCGCCGCCAATGCCTCTACCCAAGCCACAAAAGAATCTATTTATGTGCCAATTACTCATAAGAACATAAGAGCATAAGAACGTAAGGAGTCTGCAAGAGGCCGGTTGGCCTATACAAGGCAGCGGTGAATATTTAGAAGGTTTTGTGTATGCACGCCTACTGGCAGGTTGAGGGGGGAGGGGGGAAAGAAACACTTATGGGGAGAGAGAGAGAGAGAGAGAGAGAGAGAGAGAGAGAGAGAGAGAGAGAGAGAGAGAGAGATGAACAAAATAATCCCGTTTGTTTGGAAGTGGATACACACACACACACACACACACACACACACACACACACACACACACACACACACAGACGGATACAATCATTGGAAAAGGGCCAAAGTTAGTCCTCTCTCTCTCTCTCTCTCTCTCTCTCTCTCTCTCTCTCTCTCTCTCTCTCTCTCTCTCTCTCTCTCTCTCACCCATCTGTTCCTCCTCTCCATGATACGTATAATTATTACCTTGTGATCCCCATTATTGAATAGGCGAAGAGGAGGAGGAGGAGGAGGAGGAAGAGGGAGAGTTGGAGGAGGAGGAGGAGGAGGAGGAGGTGGTGGTGGTGGTGGTGGTGGTGGAGGTGGAGGAAAGTGATGGAGGTGAAGGAAGAGGAGGAGGTGGTGGTGGTGGAAGAGAAGGAGGAGGAGGAGGAGGAGGAGGAGGAGGAGGAGGAGGAGGAGGAGGAGGAGGAGGAGGAGGAGAAGGAGAAGAGGAGGAGGAGGAGGAGGAGGAGGAGAAGGAGAAGAGGAGGTGGAGGAGGAGGAAGTAGGAGTGGAGTAAGAGGAGGAGGAGGAGGATAAAGGGATATAGAGGAGATGGGAGGAGAATACGAGGAAGGAAATGGCACATACACGCGAATATATTGCCCGTTTGCGCATACACATACATACATATATACTACATACATACTTACTGGCACCCGTTAAACGGTACACACACACACACACACACACACACACAGAATGGTCACTTTACTCCTTGTACATCTTAATATATTTCGCCCTCCTCCTCCTCCTCCTCCTCCTCCTCCTCCTCCGTTTTTGCTCACAAGAAAACGTCCAATTGCTAACTTGTGGAACAGTTTTTACTACGATTCAGACTTGTTCCTTGCTGATGGCATCCACTTAAACCCTGTTGGAGCAGTCCGTTTCGGGAGGCTACTCTGTGACCAAGTGGCTCTTCGAAAGCCAAAAAACGCGGAGGCGAGAACACCAGCAGCTCCACCGTAAGGGAGCACTTACCCCGCGAAACCCCCAACTCGAATCACATTAAAGCTTACTATCTAAACGCTCGTAGCCTACGTAGCAAATTTGAAAACTTAGAAGTCCTCGCAGCTATAAATCATTATCACATCATCGAAGTCACAGAATTTTGGATAGACACTTCAATTAGAGATTTCATTGCGGAATATAGATTACCGGGTTATACCATCTCTAGTCATGAAAGAGAGATCAGACAGGGTGGAGGCGTTATCTTTTATATCCACAACTCTCTCCATCCAGTATCCGTGAAAACATATATTATAACCAATGTAGACACGGTCTTCATTGAAATAAAATAAAAATCTCGTAAAATAGCAATTGACTTATCTACAGACCGACCGCCAAGGCAGACTCTGATATCGACCACGCATTAAGTGCATTACTATTAGAAACAAGTAGTAGTTGCGAGGCAGTAATTGTTGGGGACTTTAACTTGCCAGTGAAAAGATGTGGTGAACCGTTGAACTGTCATACAGGGCTCGACCTGTACACAAATTTACTAGAAAGTGATTTACATCAACACGTTCAAGAACCGACTCGGGTTAATAATATACTCGACCTTATCTTTTCAACGACAGCTGATCTAGTTAACGAAGTAAATGTTTGTCCAATTTTTAGTTCTAGCTATCACCGAACAATCACATTCAGCATCAATATGAAAGAAAGTAAAATAATTCCTAGTAAAGAAAAGGTGCCTGATTATGAGAGAGAATATTTCGTAAGACTCCGATCAATTCTAAATAATTCTGGCTGGACTGAAATCTCGGCGGAAACAGATATTGATAAATCTTGGGGGGCCTTCACCACAATATTGAACTATGCCATAAGGATATGCACACCCTATCGTAACAGGCGTTCAGCTTTTAAGAAGAAACCCAAATGGTGGAATAACGAAATTCAAAATAGCCTATCTCTTAAAAAAACGCGTATACAGTAGATACATATCAACTCAGAGTGAGGCTGACAAACTAGAGTTAGACAGAACTCGCCGCGAAACCAAGAAATTAATCAAACGAAGCAAGCAAAATCTTGAAGAATATATAGCGGAAACGAGTAAATCTAATCCTATTTTTTTTTTTAGCTATGTAAATAATAAAAAGTTACTCACTTGTGGTATCGGACGGCCTGCTAATGATGGTAACCACACGAACGATGAAAATGAAATGGGTACAATCCTAAATAACTTTTTCACATCCGTATTTACCGAAGAAGATTGTTTATCACCTCAACCGCTGGAGGTTAGAAGGACCGAAAAGATGTTAAGTGGCGTGCTCATCGTAGAAAGTGACATTTTACGCACAATTGAAAAGATTAAAGTAAGTAAAACTTCTGGTCCAGACAAAATTACCCCCAGGGTCTTAAAAGAAATCAAACATCAAATTTGTAAACCGCTCTCCATCATATTCAATAAATCATTAACATCTGGAAAAGTTCCGTCGGATTGGAAACTAGCAAATGTCACACCAATTTTCAAAAAGGGGGACAAGTCTCTCATCCAGGAAACTCTCGACCAATTAGCCTGACATCGATTGTTTATAAGTTAATGGAGACAATCATTCGCGACAATATGGTGAAATTCTTCGAAGAAAATAATATAATAAATAATTCGCAACATGGCTTCCGTAATAAACGTTCGTGTTTAACTAACTTACTTGAATTTTTCAATATATTTTTGAGGTGTCCGATGAAAGCAGATCAGTAGATATCTTACATCTGGATTTTCAAAAGGCATTTGATAAGGTACCCCACCAACGATTGCTCAGCAAACTATTGGCGCACGGTATCTCGGGTAACATTCACAATTGGCTTATGGACTGGCTCTCTGAGTGGAAACAGAGAGTAGTTTTAAACGGTGTTACATCTAACTGGCTCGATGTCAGAAGCGGCATACCCCAAGGATCAGTGCTTGGCCCCATGCTCTTCTTAATTTATGTTAATGATATCGATGATGGGCTCACTTGCAAAGTATCAAAATTTGCTGATGACACAAAAATTGCAAGTAAAGTAACTGCGATACTCGACGAAAAAGATTTACAATCAGATCTAGATCGACTTGCACGTTGGACCGATCAATGGCAAATGAAATTTAACGTTGACAAATGTAAAGTGTTGCACATCGGAAAAAATAACAATCGCGTTCGGTACGTAATGAATGGCCAACAACTTTCTGCAGTAAGTAAAGAAAAGGATCTTGGAATCACTATATCAAGCGATTTAAAGCCCGGTCAGCATTGTTCAGAGGTATAATTAAAACTGCAAACAAATTGGTTAGCTTCATCGGACGAGTCTTAATAATAAATCGGAAAAAGTAATATTAAAACTGTGTAATTCGTTGGTTAGACCCCATCTAGGGTACTGTTTACAGCTTTGGTCTCCCTATTACAGAAAAGACATAGAAAAGTTGGAACGGGTTCAACGAAGAGTAACAAAAATGAATCCTAGGTTGAGAAATTTATCGTATGAACAAAGGTTTAAAGAAGTAAATTTATTCAGCCTATCAAAACAAAGAACGCGAGGCGATCTAATAGAAGTGTTTAAAATGTTTAAAGGATTCAGTGACATTAATGAGGAAGATTACTTTACAATTAATCGATCAAATAAAACAAGAAGAAATCACAATATGAAGATAAGTGGTAAAAGATTATCGTCGTACGAAGCTAAACCCTTCTTCTTCAATCGAGTTGTTAATGTTTGGAACATGATGTCGTTGATAGTACAACAGTTACGGCCTTCAATAATAGATTAGACAAATATTTTGAATCCAACCAGCAACTAAGATATTACTCATTGTCGTAATAACATTAAGTTCTTTCGAATACTGGTGTCCTTGTCCGCTTTTATCGCCCGGTTAGTGGTAGTAGTAATGGTAGTTATTTCCTCTTTCCTACATAATTTCCGTGCAGTTTTTCCATGCTGCATGGCTCTTTTTCCTTTCCTGCCAGCTTTGGCTGGTGGGATGGGGGATGGGGAGGAGCCTTCGCCTTTGCTGTCCTTCATCTTCCACCTTTGATTAGATAGCAAGTGTAGCTTGTCACAAACAGCCTCGTAGGGACCAGCAGGTCTGTTGTTGTTTGCTCTTCCTCTGTGTTTCTTTGTGTTCCTCCCCTCCCCTCCCCTCCCCTCCCCTCCCCTCCCCTCCCTCCTCCTCCTCCTCCTCCTCCTCCTTCTCCTACTTTACCAAATTATTTAATGGTTTGAAAAGTGGCAAATGTCTTTCAACACAGACAAGCATAAACTCACACACTTTCAAAGGTCCGAGTCACACATGCGCAGTTCAATGATATGGTTCATTGCGGATAGCTATCAGCAATGAACCGCGGATAGTTATCCGCAATGAACCGTATATCCATCCGCCATAATCCGCCACTATCCGTAAGGACGAATAGATTAACATACAGCACGCGTGGGAAGCCTCTGCTGGTCGTCCAGTGGGTTAATATCTGAGTCTTATTACTACCAGCAGTGGCCTGAGACTAAGAAGGAAAGGAAGGGAAAGCAAAGGGAAAGGAAGTAAACGGGTAAGAACAAAATAGAAAAAAAATAACATGAGTGGAAGTGCGCAGAGGAAGAGAAAGAATTATTAACTTTCTTTCCTTCCATTTGCTTCCTTTTCCTATGCGTACTTCCACTCATGTTATTTTCTTTCTACTCTGTTCTTTCCGCTATTTCTTTCTTTTCATTTCTTCCTCTTCTTGTATATCTCACGTCACAACTGGTAATAAGACTCAGATATTAACCCACTGGACGACCTGCAGAGGCTTCCCACGCGTGCTGAAGTTAATGTATTCGTGCCCAAAATGTCTGAGTTTATGGTTGTCTGTGTTGAAAGACATTTGCCGCTTTTTAAACCATTGAATAATCTGGTCAGGTAGGAGGAGGAGGAGGAGGAGGCGATAGATAAAGATATATAGCCGGTGAGATGACCATTATGTGTGTGTGTGTGTGTGTGTGTGTGTGTGTGTGTGTGTAAAGAAAAAGTATGAAGACGCAAAAGACAGTAAAATAAAACAGGACTTGGCATGACAAAAAAGTGGACAAAATATTTAAAAAGAAAGAATGTTTTAAGGAAGGAGCGGAAGGGAAAGAAAAGTGAGCATTAAAGGAAGGAGGAAGCGGAGAACGGTAAAATTCAAAGTTGTTTTTTAAAATGTTTGAATGGAAGTCAGACGAATGAATAGAAGGGAAGGAGAGAAGGAGGGAGGGAGGAAGGGGTAAAATAGGAGGTGCAACAGAGGGAGGGAAGGAGGAGGGAAGGAATACGTATGCAAAGGAGGAACCGAAGAGGATCAAAGGAGGAAAGATGAATGA
>NW_026110921.1:0-57266 GCF_024679095.1 Eriocheir sinensis | reverse complement strand
GCTCGTTCTGGTGTAGTCCATATCGTTGCTCCAGCGCCTGTGCCAGCCCTTGGCACCCCTTTGTCACATTGTCGAGCTGAGCAAGGACCTCCAGCGCGCCGCCCTTTGAAATTTCAGTGGCCAGCTAGCACCTTGCCTCTTGGTCATCCCATCCGTTCAGGCACCAACAGCTCAAACTGAAATATGATAAGCCTCCCAGGAACCTTTCCATCAAACTCTGAAACTTCTTTCTAACAGGCAGACCCAGCAGACCCATGGGGCTGGCGGAACTTCTTGCGAGGGATAAACTCAGGCGACAGGGCTCAAACTACCCCTTGCGTAGAAGGAGCATCTTGGTGTAACTAGCCTACACCGTCTTCAGCTGTCCGTTCCAGCCAAGCAGTCTTCAAGAGGCCTTCACTCTGTCACTTACTTCTAAGTATTTTCTTTGTGTCGTCATACCCTCCATCTCTTGTTAGTTGTGTGTTCTTTCTCCTTCTATCAGGCATTGTCCCAAGTTCAATGGTCATCAGTCATTTCTCTTCACTTTTCAATTCACTTCCATCTTCTTCTGCTTTTAGCTGTAGCTGTAATCCTAGCAAGCAGTCTTCTAGCTGTTCTGAGTTCTTGGAGTGTTCCTTCTTGTTGTTGCTGTGCTCTTTCTTGTTGTTCTTCGGGTTCTTGGTGTTCTTTCTTGTTGTTCTTTGTAGGTTCTTGGGTGTTCCTTGTTGTTGCTGTGCTCTTTCTTGTTGCTGTGCTCTTTCTTGTTGTTCTTTGAGTTCTTGGTGTGCTCTTTCTTGTTGTTCCTTGAGTTCTTGAGTGCTCTTCATTTGTTACATGCTCTTTGTTTCCTCCCCTGTAGTCAAGGCTTCCAGTTCAGTCAACATGTCGTCCTCTGGGACAGCTTGGGAACAGTCTCAGCGAAAAACAAAATACTACACTCCTGACACCTGATGTTATACCGGACGTGTTACTTGGGTTCCGTGTCATAACCGTCAGGAGACTCGTGGGAGGAGATATGTAAACACTTGCACAACTTCTGTAGTTTAATATTCTTCCTTAGTAAGTACACTTCCTCTGTTCTTCACTTACCACTAGCTTACTATGACTGAGACTGGCTCTCTCTCACCCTCTTCTCCTATATATATCAGAACAGTACAGTCTAGAATATTGTGATCTATGTATTGCCCGCCTGGCGCCTGGCCGCGCCCCATGGGAGCGCCGGACAGCTCCTTGCTCTCCGCCCTTTGCTCGTTTCTCCAGGGCCTTCTGAGGCCTATGGTCGCCGAGGCTTCCAACTGCTTACCAATATCTGATCACCCAGCCAGCTCAAACATTTTCTAAACTGACGTCAAACTAATCGGCCTATAGTTTTGCATACAAGATTGTCTCCCTCCTAAATATTGGAATAACATGTGTCTGCCTCCATAAATGACACCCTGTCTAGTGACTTCCTAAAAACTTCTGTTAGCTGCCCTACTGAATTTCAGTTTTACATTCACTATACATACCTAGGGGAAAATTTCGTCTGGCCCTGCCGCTTTATTAACTTTGAGTGTATCTACCTGTCTAATCACAACCTCCTATTTATTGATGTCAGTTAATCTTTTATCTCTTCTCCCCTGTGAGTCTGTACTCCCTGGGTATGTCATCTAATCTTTCTTTAAATAAATACAGTTAAATATCTCATTTTAACATTCCTAATTCCTCGTATCAATCCAATTGATTTTCCCGACTTAGCATTCTATCTTATCCCTAACCAGTGTATAGAGCTGATCGAAAAAACTTCGGGTTTGGTCTTTGCTTCCTATGATTCTAATCTCATAATTACGTTTTTCTACACGCATTTTTTCTTTGCTATTCTAGCTAAATCGTTGCCAACTATCCCTTAGGTGAGTTTCCCCCTCTTGATTCAAACATATAATCCTCTTTTTCCTTCTTATTTCAGTTTTTGGCTGTGTCATCCATCCCAGGCAGAATTCTATATTGACCTGGCTTCCCTGTAAGAGGTATAAACTTTCTTTGTGACCTAGTTTAATCTCTCCCTGACCAGACTATTGCTCTGCTCCAAGCTACTGACCTGACTAATGACTCTTGGAAGTTAACGCCCTCCTGCTCTGGGTCTGATATACTTCAGTCTTCTCCCTCTAAGCCTTTTGGCTGCTTTCAACCCCTCATGGTCCACATAGCCTGAAGCCAGGTATTAATATGTTATTTTTTTGCTGACTATGTCCTCCCATTTAATAATCTAATTTCCTTATGATCACTGTTACTAATGAATCCCCAACCTCTATATTGCTTATTATATATCTTTATTTAGTTAATAACCGTCAAAATATTTTTCTTCCCTCGTTGGTCAACCTAATTAACGAACAAGGAAATATCACCCTTATCATTTAACAATCCTGCGCCTCCTGGTGATACTTTGACGTTAAACAAAAACGTTCAATGCGTTAAGGGACTTGGGGTCAATCTTTACACAAATCAAGCGCCATTCAGCAATGCATCGTGCAGCAAATAAAAGGCAGAATGTTGAACTGTTAAAAGAAACTTTATTCAAAAGAATAAAGATGTGTGTACTCTACAATAGTTTTGGTCAGACCCCATGGAATATGCGTTGGGGAGACCAAATTCCAGGTCTCTCCATATTTAAGACATTGCTAAATTAGAAGAGTGTTCAGCGTCAGCAGCAAATGATCCATTGTACTTAAAAATGCCACGAAGAAGGCTCCACCTTAACATGTTCTCTCTTGACATTGTCCTTGCTCAAGAGAAAACTGATGGTCATTTTAAAATGTAATGGTTTCACGAATGTAGACAGATCAACATTGTTTTATGATCTGATGACACTTTGCGTACGAGGAACAGTAGTTAGCAGCTCAAATGTAAGCAAGTAAATTTAGACTGCTGGGTTTTCTTCCTGCGTTGTGAATTGCCGAGAATGGAATAAAGCTCCTACCGTCAGTGGTCCAGTGTAACATTGACTCGTAAAAGCAAGCTCGACGTCACTTCCTTGCTTAATATCAACAGAGTTGAAATACCGTCATTTTGGAGCCTTCTGATTAATATGTAGAATCACTTGGGTTTGAGACAGACCACCTAGTCTGGACCATAGGGGTCCTGTAAATTTGATTTTCTGTAACAATCTATGTAAATCCTGATAAGTATCACTCTATGTACAAGTGAAATCTGATACACACATTCCCTGTCATACCCTACTAATTTCTATAAACAGGGGTTGGCTACTATATCCCTGTTAGGTTGGGCAGTCTCCTTCCTATCATTGTTTCTACCCAGAGGTTCTGTGTTACTATCTACCTTGATTGGTGTGTGTGTACATAAGATTGTCCTGACGAACAATTTGACCCACCACCCTTACCTATTCATTGCTTACTGGAATAATCTGCACCTTCAATCTCTAATTCTGGGAGAAAGGAAGTACCTGTCTGAAGTATTTGTCGCAACTTTCATGATCATTTATCATATCACAAATTTATCCCTTTGACACCCTCAATAAATCTATCTTATTCTAATGCTTTTTTCTGTTTGTATAGTATACATTTAGGCCCTACCCCTTGATTTGCCCACTTCTGCTATCGTTACTGTACATTTTGTATCACTATTGTGCCACCCCTCAGGCCCTCTTGCCCTAAAAAACCTGCAGGCCCCAATCCACATTCAAAGGGAATCAGACAAGATCTGAACCTTCTTTCTCTCCATCTCCATTTCTTCACTGTACATTTAGTCCTTCCTCTTTTCAGAAACTTTGTCTATCACATTCTTCCACTTTCTTACAACTTGACCATTCAAACCCTTCTCCTGTTTCCGGTTTGTTATTTTTCATTCAGAGCACATTCTGCCTAGTCTAAACCGATCAAAATGCACCCATCTATAGCGTACCAAATTCTTTTCTATCATTCACTTCCATGTTTTATTCGGCACTCATTTTTACTGCTCTCTTATAGTTCTGCTAAGCATACCTCTCGTGCTAGTCTTGCATCCTCCATTGACTCCAGCCCCTCAACTTTGTATTTCAAAATTGCTTTTCAGGTTCAAGGAGTCTTGTTTCTATAGAGTAGGAACTCCATCCTAAAATCACCTTAGAGGCCTCTACCATGCAATTTCGATGCATTCAGTTCCATTCTTGTTCATCCTATTCATTTTGCCTTACTTCTAGTTTCTCCATCTCCTCTAGTTCCATACGATCCGTCCATCCGCTTGCATAATAATGATAGGGAAAGGCCACACTCTTGAGGCCCTCATGTAATGTATCATGCCTCCTGCTCATCCTTGCTGCATTCCCAGGCAGCCCTACCCACTGGTTCGTCATACTTATCTTTTCATTCTTAGCCCCTATCACATCCCATTCACATACGTCCCGTCCCTAAAATAACATTATTCTGTCTGTTCCAACTCATTTCCTTCCAGTCCCCCCAAGTTGTTTGACTCTCATCTTCTGACCTATTCTATCATTATCTTGCTTTACTACTACTACCATCAACTTCAAATCTCTTCCAGATCCCTACCACCCTCCAATAGACTTTGCCAAGTCTTCACCCAGAATAAATTAACAATCCTTTTTAAATGGAAAGGGCAGTGAACCCCTATGTAGGATGTCACTGATAGAGGCCGTAGCTCCTCATTCTTTTGCCAAGTATTATAGCCATCATGTCCTGCAGTACTTTATTTTTCGTTAGTCAGAGACGACCCTGCATTGGCCGTGTGCTTGACCTGGTACAGGATCCATACGACAGACGGGTGTCGGCTCACGCACTCGCTCGAGGGTCAGTGCGGCTGACGTCATGTATCCCACGAGCCTCATAGCCGAGCCACGCTCCATTAAGTGACCATCCATCTCTCTGATGTGACCTGTTACTCTATCCTTTCAGCGGTGTACTTAAGTAACTCCCACGTGTATGGGTGCGACAATACTGCAAAAAAAATAAAAAGAAAACATTGGAAATACTGTGCAGTGTTCAAGATTTCCCTAGGGAGAATCAGTAAGGAACAGTTGGTGACAGCGCCCCTAGGCAACATAAACACAAAATATGCACTCTGTCTGTTCTGTGCATTTTCCACACAACACGATTATGCAGATGACATAAAACACAGGCTGCTTGGGACTTAAAAAGTCAAAAAATAAGCGATTCCTGGAAGAAAGATGCCTGCCCTCTCTTTTGCTGCTAAGAAGCAGCCTGTGTTTTATGCGTTATCTGCATAATCGTGTTGTGTGACTGTATTGTGGAACTGTATTATGTTAATGTTTATCATTGCCTTTCTTTTAAGGGCAACAATGTCACCAACTGTACTACTACATCGATTCCTCCCTAAGAAAATCTGAAATATACCTGTCTCTCCCTCCCTCCCTCTTCAACACAGTCCTCTCTCAATCTCTCACCTTCAGTCGTCTGTTTCTATTTCCTCTTTTCCTTCTTCCCTCTTACTCGTGCTGCGGTCATTATTCCTTCTCTCTCTCTCTCTCTCTCTCTCTCTCTCTCTCTCTCTCTCTCTCTCTCTCTCTCTCTCTCTCTCTCTCTCTCTCTCTCTCTCTCTCTCTCTCTCTCTCATCAAAGAGTCAAAGACTATATCAGTGTCAGTATCAGTTAAGTAAATAAAAGATATCGTACAAGGCATTTCCTTCTCGTACACACAAGTCTGTATCAGCCTAAGGGAAATGATGAGCCGAGGTTGTTGGAGACTTTTTTTCCTTTGTCGCCATCTCACACACTCCTCATGCCTTCTAATTCCAGTCAGCTTAATTATTGACGAAGGGGCCGCCACGAACTCATTCAACTTCAGCAGTGACGGGAGGAAGACCTACCACGAACTCAATCCTTCAGCAGTGATGGTAGAGGGACCGCCACGAACTCATTCCTTCAGCAGTGACAGGAAGGGCGCCACGAATTAATTTCTTCCGTTCCTTCAGGCAGTGACGGTGAGAGAGACGCACAGGACCAATGTTCTTCATTCCTTCAGCAGTGACGGCGGAGGGCCGCCGCGAACTCGTTCCTTCATTCCTTCAGCAGCGGTGACGGCGGAAGGCCGCCACGAGACTCGTTCCTTCATTCTTTTTCAGCAGTGACGGCGCAAGAGGGCCGCCACGACTCCTTCGTTCTTTTCATTCCTTCAGCAGTGATTTACGGAGGACGGTTTCGTTCGCGCCGCCACGAACTCATTCCGCATTCCTTCAGCAGTGACGGGGGAGGCCGCCACGAACTCGTTCTTTCATTCTACATCTTCAGCAGTGACGGCGGAGGCCGCCACGAACTCGTTCCCTTCATTCTTCCTTCAGCAGTGACGGCGTGCCACTTTTGAACTCATTCCTACATTTCCTTCCCGTGATGACGGCGGAGGCCTGCAGGCCTCATTCTACATTCCTTCCAGTAAATGACGGGCCGCCACGAACTCATTCCTCTCATTCTTCCTTCCTTCAGCAGTGACGGCGGGAGGGGCCGCCACAGACTGGCATTCTTCCTTCATTCTTCCTTCAGCAGTGACGGCGGAGGGCCTGTGAACTCATTCCTTCATTCTTCCTTCAGCGGTGACGGTGCGGGAGGGTGCCGACAACTGTTCCTTGAGCATTTAGCGGTGAAGGGGCCGCCACGAACTCATTCCTTCGACCCTTCAGCAGTATGTCGGAGGACGCTGCGAACTCGTTCTTCATCTCCTTCAGGCAGTGACGGCGGAGGGGCCGCCGCGAACTAATTCCTTTATTTCCTGCCGCCAGCGAACCTCCATTCTCATTCTTCCTTCAGCAGTGACGGCGGAGGGCCGCCATGAATCCTGGTTCTTCAGGCAGTGACGGCGGAGTGCCGCCGGTGAACTCATTCCCTTCATTCTTCCTTCAGCAGTGACGGCGGAGGGCCGCCTTGAACTTATTCTTCATTCTTCATTCTTCCTTCAGCAGTGACGGCGGAGGGCCGCCATGAACTCCATTCTTTCATTCCTTCAGCGCCACGAACTCATTCCTTCATTCCTTCAGCAGTGACGGCGGAGTGCCGCCATGAACTCATTCCTTCATTCTTCCTTCAGCAGAGTGACGCCATGACTGTTCCTGTTCCTTCAGCAGTGACGGCGGAAGCCTGCCGAACTGGCTCGCTGAAATTCTTCCTTCAGCAGTGACGGCGAGGCCTGCCATGAACTCATTCTTGGCTCCTTCAGCAGTGACGGCAGGCCGCGCGGGCTTTCGTACTGTTCCTTCCTTGGTGACGGCGGGTACCATGAACTCATTCCTTGTTCCCCACTGGCGGAGGCCGCCATGACTCATTCTCATTCCTTCCTTCTTCGACGCCGGAGGGCCAGCAAAAATCGCTATTCCTCCTTCAGCAGTGACGGTGGAGGCCGCCACGAACTCATTCCTTGTGACGGCGAGAGGTCCGCCACGAACTCATTCCTTCGGTATTCCTTCAGCAGTGACGGCGGGCCGCCAGCGAACTCATTCTTCAGCTTCATTCCTTCAGCAGTGACGGAAGGGCCACCATGGGCACATTCACCATTCTTGCTGGCAGTGACATATACAAACATTCCCTTCCAGCGAGTGACGGTGGAGGTTTACAGACTCCATTTCCTTCAACAACGAAAGCGGAGGTCCATAAACTCATTCCTTCGGTATTCTTCAGCAGTGACGGGGAGGGCCGCCACAGAACTCTTCCTTCATTCCTTCAGCGGCAGCGACAGGGGAGAGGTCGCCACGAATCTCATTTCCTTCATTCCTTCAGCGAGAAGTGACAGGAGAGGGCCGCCACGAACTCGTTCCTTCATTCCTTCAGCAGTGAGGGAGAGGGCCGCCATACGAACTCATTCCTTCATCTCCATCAGCAGTGACGGGGAGGGCCAGCCACGAACTCATTCCTTCATTCCTCAGCAGTGACGGAGAGGGCCTTTGAACTCGTTCCTTCATCGTGCACACTGGACCACCATCAGTGGTCCAGTGCCAACCTTTATTGACTCCTTCAAAAATAAGCTCGACCGTCACTTCCTTCAACTTAATATCAACTAGAGTAGAAATGCAACGTTTTGGAGTCTTCTGATTAATGTAAATCACTTAGGTTTGAGGACAGACCTAAGTCTGGACCATGGGGTCTATGTGGTCTGATTTTCTGTAAATCTATGTAAATCAGTGACGGGGAGGCCGCCACGAACTCATTCCTTCAGCAGTGACGGGGAGGCCGCCACGAACTCATTCCTTCAGCAGTGACGGCGGAGGCCGCCACAAGCGTTCCTTCATTCAGCTAGCAGTGACGGCGGAGGCCGCCACGAACTCGTTCCTTCATTCCTTCAGCAGTGACGGAGGAGGGCCGCCACGAACTCGTTCTTCATTCTTTCAGCAGTGATGGGGGAGGCCGCCACGACTCCCGCTGTTCTTCATTCCTTCAGCAGTGACGGGGAGGCCTGCCACGAACTCGTTCCTTCATTCCTTCGCCCGAAGTGACGGCCGCCACGAACTCATTCCTTCATTCCTTCCAGCAGTGACGGCGGAGGCGCGCCACAAACTCATTCGCCAATTCCTTCCAGCAGCTGACGGGGAGGCCGCATAGCAAACTCATTCACCATTCCTTCAGCAGTGACGGCGGAGGGCCGCCAATAACTCATTCCTTCATTCCTTCAGCAGGACGGCGGAGGACCGCCACGAACTCGTTCACTGCATTCCTGCTCAGCGTGACGGCGGGGGCCGCCACGAACTCATTCCTTCATTCCTTCAGCAGTGACGGCGGAGGCCGCCGGGCTCATTCCTTCATCAGTGACGGCGAATGGAGGCCGCCACGAACTCATTCATTCAGCAGTGACGGTGGAGGCCGCCACGAACTCATTCCTTCATCAGTGACGGCGAAGGCCGCCGCGACTCATTCCTTCATCGGTGACGGTGGAGGCCGCCACGAACTCATTCATTCAGCAGTGACGGTGGAGGGCCGCCACGAACTCATTCAGTCAGCGGTGACGGTGTAAAGGCCGCCACGAACTCATTCTTTCAGCAGTGACGGTGGAGGCCGCCACGAACTCATTCCTTCAGCAGTGACGGCGGAGGGCCGCCACGAACTCATTCATTCATAAGTGACGCAGGAGGGTTGCCACGAACTCATTCCTTCATCAGTGACGGCGGAGGGCCGCCACGAACTCATTCATTCATAGTGACGGTGGAGGCCGCCACGAACTCTATTCATTCATCAGTGACGGTGGAGGGGCCGCCATTTAAACTCATTCATTCATCAGTGACGGTGTAAGGCCGCCACGAACTCATTCATTCATCAGTGACGGCGGAGGGCCGCCACGAACTCATTCATTCAGCAGTGACGGTGTAGGGCCGCCACGAACTCATTCATTCATCAGTGACGGTGGAGGGCCGCCACGAACTCATTCATTCATCAGTGACGGTGGAGGGCCGCCACGAACTCATTCATTCATCAGTGACGGTGGACGGCCGCCACGAACTCATTCTTTCAGCAGTGCCGGCGGAGGGCCGCTACGAACTCATTCATTCATCAGTGACGGTGGAGGGCCGCCACGAACTCATTCTTTCAGCAGTGACGGTGGAGGGCCGCCACGAACTCATTCATTCATCAGTGACGGTGGAGGGCCGCCACGAACTCATTCTTTCAGCAGTGACGGTGGAGGGCCGCCACGAACTCATTCATTCAGCAGTGAGGGTGTAAGGCCGCCACGAACTCATTCATTCATCAGTGACGGTGGAGGGCCGCCACGAACTCATTCTTTCAGCAGTGACGGTGGAGGCCGCCACGAACTCACTCATTCATCAGTGATGGTGGAAGGCCGCCACGTAACTCATTCTTTCAGCAGTGACGGTGGAGGGCTGCCACAACCATTCGCCCAGCAGTGACGTGGAGGGCCAGCTACTGAACCTGGTCTTCATCAGTGACGTAGGATAAAGGCCGCTACGAACTCATTCATTCAGCAGTGACGGCGGAGGGCCGCCACGAACTCATTCCTTCATCAGTGACGGTGGAGGCCGCCACGAACTCATTTCCTTTATCAGTGACGGCGGAGGGCCCTTACGAACTCATTCCTTCATACAGTCAGCAGTGACGGGGGAGGGCCGCCACGAACTCATTCCTTCAGCAGTGACGGGGAAGGGCCACCACGAACTCATTCCTTCAACAGCTGACGGTGGAGGGCCGCCACGAAGTCATTCCTTCCTGCAGTGACGGGGAGGCCTGCGCACGAGACTCGCCGCTACCATGCTACGGAGGACTAAACATTCGATTCCATTCACTTGATTTCAGTAAACAATCTGAATGGGAGGAAAGCGTAAACACGATATTATGTTTTAATTATGTGTGTAATACTATAAATAAAAAAAAAGAACTTAGTGTTGAAATAATCATGCAAGGTTAAAGATTCGTTTCAGGTCCGTGCCAGTATCATTACCTACCTTATGA
Organism: Eriocheir sinensis; assembly: GCF_024679095.1. Taxonomy (NCBI): domain Eukaryota; kingdom Metazoa; phylum Arthropoda; class Malacostraca; order Decapoda; family Varunidae; genus Eriocheir; species Eriocheir sinensis. The sequence goes on along the minus strand of NW_026110921.1, from coordinate 46,893 downwards.
AACATCAGTATCTCTTCATATATCTTTCTAAAACCTTCAACAGTCATCGACGCTGAAAATCCAATTCAAGGACTTTTACTCTTGAAAATAGGGGATAATGTTTACGAAAGCGTCGCTCCTCTGCTGGCCGCGGCGACGTTGCAGCCGGTGTTGCGAGAAATACCTCCTCGCTGAAATAAGTCACATATACATGAGGGGGGGGTTCCAGGGGGGGGGCGTAGCCCCCCTGGTTAGAAGGGGGGTCGAGGGGGGCGCAGACCCCCCGTTAGTAGGTCGTAAAGTTTGGTTGGAGTAGTTTAAATATGCTCCCCGACCCTAAGCCCTGTGCGAGCTATTTTGCGGCTGCGGCGGCTGCAGCGTCGCCGCGGCCAGCAGAGGAGGCGACGGGCTTTCGTAAACATTATCCCGTATTTTCAAGAGTAAAAAAAGTCTTGAATTGGATTTTCAGGCGTTTCCATGACTGTTGAAGGTTATGTAGAAAGATATTCATAAAAAATGGATGTATAAAGTAGATACTGGCGAGATACTGGCACGGGACCTAATGAAATCTTTACCATCATATGAAATGAATAAAGGCTGCATATAATATGGAAGTCCTTGACAGATGAAACAGACGAACTATTGGCGGCAGAATCAGACGACGTCTCATCTTGACAACTGTCACTCCTTGTTTTACCGAGTTGTGACAAATGTATTTATGTTCTACAATCATTACCGAGTCTTTTTCTTTCTATCAAAATACCGTAGGCGAGCTACGGGAAATAATTAGAAACATAGCACCAGAGAGGCCCGTGACTGAGCAGTGAGCACATGACTGGACAGCCAATCACAAGCAGCGCCCGTGAGCGAGGATTATGATCAGGTAGTCAATCACGTGCGTCGTTACAAAACCCCGGCCGCTAGGAGCCAGCAGATGCACGCTTCGAGTGAACAGAGTATAGTAGTAGTAGTAGTACGTATTATAAGGTAATGATACTATAAATAGTTAATGATGCAAAATTACACCTAAGAACAAACTGGAAAATAATTTGAGTTTTGTAACTATATGAAAACAACAATATTAAAAAAAAAATAGCTATATATGGTAATCTTAGTAGGGCAACAGCTTAATGTGACTTATTACGGTGGGTGAAATTCTTTATTCAAAACTGCTTCATATTATCCAAAACAAGTATTTGGAAAAACCTTTTTACATATACAGCATCCATCGTCTTGCATGTTTCTGACTGATGTAAGACAGTAATGAGGAGGAAAAAAGTTTACACCCATCCGCACACACAGAGAAAAAAATCATAACTATTGGATTCGAACCTTCATAACCAGTCGATAACAAGGTTTCAACATAACAATATATACGCACGTAAAACATTCCCCATCTAATATATTATTGTCTATCACCCAAGTTAAGTTTTCCTTAAAGAGATATGTTTGTTACAAGACGGACGTTATACTTTACGTAATGCTGTAATAATAACACGATCACAACTAATTCATGCCTATAAATACTGACAAGTGTGAAATTACCATATTCAGTGTGTCATAATCGGACAAACAATATTACAAAATAAGGGATTTTTAGGATTGATGGTTGACAAGGTATACAAGGTGATATTATAATATGGTGTGATGAGACCAGAAACACATGATTAGAAAAGTCGTCTTAACACCATTACAAATGTAGTTGACTTCCTCCTCCGCCAGGTTAGTGTGAACAGTGGAGAAGCCCAAAAGAAGGAAAAAGTCTTAAACAAAATTATTTGGTAATTACGTCCCAGTCACGACGTGGAGTAGTGGTAGGTTACACCATTTAAAACGTCTTCATCCAAGTTAATATGAACATTTAACAGGCCAACACTCTTTAACTACATCATTTCAATTGGCAGGAGGGTCAGTATCAAGTGATTTCTTAGCCTCCAGCGAAAACATGCCGTTAACACCTGTTTATGGCTGCTGCGACTCGCCGCACACCGCTGATATAGGTATCATAAAAAAATCACGGAGGAATACTGCTTTCAATATAAAGCTGGTACAGTCGCTCATAGAAGACCCCCACCCAAGCGAGACACTGTAACTCACAGGATTCAATGACGTCAGGGTAAATTGATACGTGGTCTGAAGCAATTTTTCGATCATATCAACTCCCTACCGATCCTCAAATGTTAGTCCTCACCCCATCTCCCCCCCTCCATGACGTTGCGTGCGTGCATTGATACATAAAAAAATTGGTGGCTACAAAATCTCTCGCTCGTAGGGGGTCTCTTTATTTCTTTTATCAACGACTGAAACTGACGTTCTCTCTTAGCGCAACGGCTTAGTTTCGGGTCAACATAAGACACATTATATTCATTCGTCGTTGCCTCAACATCACGTAGGGAGACGTCACTATAGCTTGTCAGGATCGACCTACTGTTACTACAATAAGATACGAGAGTAGATCCCTGTAAAGGTTTAAACGAATCGAAATGTTGCATGTACTATACAGACACATACGTAATCAAATGGAAATAGGGAAACTATAAGGGGTAGATTGCACATCGCCATTAAGCACACATAAGATCACTTCATTTTCTAGCTATTCCCTCTAGTTCTAGACGAGTTTTGATCGTCTTATCCTTAGGCTTGTTTTCCATCCATTGATTCAGCAGAGCCACCATAACGACAAGGCAAAGGATTTCAAGGTCATAACTTTGAATATAATGGTTTTCAGATTCTAGGATTCTTATAAATCCATTCTCTATTTGTAGACCAAGAGCAACAACCTTCTCATCCACAGTACCACCTCAACCTCACTCAATCAACCACTCAACAGATCAAACAACAAAACCTTTAGATGTAGTCAGCAAGTCAATCAACCAATTACCTCGTTTATCAATATTTCAATCAACCAGTCAATCTGCCAACCGATCAATCAACCAATCGTTTAATCATGAGATCAATCAGTCAATCACTATCAGTTATCACAATCCCAAAGTTGAAGAGATCTCTCTCTCTCTGACTCTTGACCACTGGTGTAGTTTCCTGAGTTGTACAATCAAGGAAAGGTTCGTTTAAGGCCACACTCATCAGAAAGTTTACATCGCTGTTAACCAATGGGAACGACGAAACATACAACCACAATACTCACTCACCAGGGCTAAATGTATATGAAAAAGTGTAGGGGGTGTTGTATCTCTCCTTCCTGGTCTGTCCTCTCTATCATAATTTTACCATTCATCCTGTCTGCACACTCTCCCATTGTCACTGTCTTCAGGGAAGGCTCTGTGGTTGACAGTCCGGTGGCCTTCATTTCCTTTCCTCGCCTCACCCTCCACTCCTCCTCTCACAAACCATACACTGTCACGAAATAAAGATCCAGTAAGAGCTATGTGCCTTCTCGCGATAAAATTGCTGGACATAATTAAGACACACGGCCATGCTCATTTTGTCCAGTCGGGAGCAGGACTGATTTCGACCTTCCGTCCACAAGACCGAGACCAAGCTGTCGATAGAAATCGTTACCTGCGACATCAAGATCAAGAGTAGTCTATTCTTTGGAAATGAATACTTGCAATGAAACATTATAGAAGCTAATGGAGTATACAATATATATTATGAAGTATATTATATTAATTGAATGAAATTAAATGTGAAAGGAAAAGCTCTAAAAAGAAATACCGGCACGAACATCCTAGAAACAGGAAAAAAAAAAAAAATCATGCCAAAACTGCCCATGATCTGGCTAAGTGATCTTTTTCCTCATTTCCACGGCTCTTATTTTATATATATATATATATATATATATATATATATATATATATATATATATATATATATATATATATATATATATATATATATAATAGAATGAAGGAGCATAAGTAATTGGGAAGTTTTTTTAAATTAAGCGCTTTTAGGGACATTTCGAGGCCATTGGAGAATACAATTGACTATTTAGATGATTATTCAATTTAGTGAAAATTGTAAAAATATAGAGCGAGACAATGATCTTGGCTACAAAATACAAATATTGTTTCTATATACTATCGAATTTTAACAAGGCAAGGAAAACTATCGGAGAAATTAACGTAATAAGGGGGGGGGGGAATAACCTCCCCCCCCCCTAGCTCCTCCAGAAATCACGGCCCTGAATGGACTACGAAGATCTTCAGCCGTGGGGGATAGGCTGGCTCTTATATCAGACCTGATGTGTTTCGAGGGCCCAATTTGAATCACGGGTGGAGAGTTAGATAAAAAAGTATTCACGTTTAAGTCAATTATTCATACGCTTTAAGAAGTTGCAAAACCCCCTATGACATGGGTGGCATAGAGGTGGGCACCCTTTACCTATGTTGCGTTTCTCCCTATTTGGGGGCTGGGCAATTGATGGCTCGCGTTCATCATCGCGGAGGAGTTGCTTCAGCTTATTATATAAAACGTAAAAGTGACAAATATTTCAATACAAAAAAAAAAATCTAAATGAAAGATGAGCCCATGTAATGGCCCGAGTCGCGGATAACCTCGAAGGCCTAAAGCTAGATGATAACTCTGGTGTGACGCTTGAGAGTACCTACCACTCGGGTCTCGAGGGCTCGAGTTCGAGGGCGTGTTGTCTAGAAAAGTAGTTTGATCCCGAATACATCAGTTTCTCCTGTGCTTCGAAAAGTACCGATACCCTCACGACAAAGTAAAGCAAATCGCTGAGCATCACAAGCCTCCATCTCGGTTGTTTGTTTTGGTTTAATTATATTTGAACTGTAAATGCGTAAGTCATTCGTTCACCTTAATTCGTATCGAAGTGAAAAAAAGTACTGTGTTAGGTCGATGAATCAACGTTGTATGTTGGCGTACGCTGTTAAAGATACACTTTTAATTTTCCTCTCAAGGCATAATCATTTTTTTCTTCTCTCATCTGTAGGCGGTATTCTGCTATACAAGGCCACACAAGGGATTAACGAACGAAAATGGAATAGATACTTTAAGAAAGCGTTCAGAGGAGAGTTATAATAACGAACGAACAAGCGTAAACACCAATTCCGTTAGAAATCGCTCAAATAAAATTAACGAACGAAAAAACTAATAGTCCCCTAATAAATCACTCAGACGGAGAGATTAACGAAGAAAAAATACATTATCCCGGACAATTTCTAGCGCTATTTGGCTGTAATTTGCAGGGACAGGGGATCAAAGAAGGAGAGAATTGATAAATACCTTTAAACATCTCTCAGAGAGGAGATTAACGAACTAAAGAAAGCATAATCTTCATTTGACTATGATTCGCCTGGCATAGGAGATTGGTGAACAAAAGAATCAACAATTCCCCATTGAAACCGCCCAGACGAGGAGATGAAAGAGATAAAATAAAGAAAAATTTCCTTCGAAAGCTTGCAAGGCTTGTTTACCTATATCATTAACCAGGAAAAGTAATCCCCTTACACAGTTTCCAAGGGTCATCTGACTAATTTATCAACATAAGGAGATTAAGGAACTAAAGAACAAATACATTCTTTTTGGACATTGCTCACACGAATGAGATTAATGAAGGAAGAAAAAGTAACCCCTAAGACGTTGAGCAACCACGACGAACCACTAACAGAAGACACGAGAAGAGAACAGTAAGGTGAGAGGTAAGAGGAGGGCGAGGCGGGAGAGGGTGTTGGCAGGGGGAGATGCATTACACCCATTGTAGCTACAGGTGAGGATGCAGCCAGTCAGTTGCTCGCCGCCAAACTTGAAGACACCACACTGGGAGTCCATGTTCTCCAGCACACACGTTCGGATCACCAGGGACTCGCTCGTCATCACTGCAAGGCGAAGAGGTGGTTACTCTGTCGCTGTCATTCTTATCACATTGTTATTTGAAGAACATGACCAGTATACACTTACTGAGGCGAGCCAGAAATTGAACAGGCCAAAGCTACAAATATTAGAGATCCTTTTGAGTTTGAGAGAGAGAGAGAGAGAGAGAGAGAGAGAGAGAGAGAGAGAGAGAGAGAGAGAGAGAGAGAGAGAGAGAGAGAGAGAGAGAGAGAGAGAGAGAGAGAGAGAGAGAGAATTACATAGAAAATCAGACCACACAGACCCCATGGTCCAGACTAGGTGGTCTGTCCTTAAACCTAAGTGAATCTACACTAATCAGATGGCTCCAAAACGTTGCTTTTCTACTCTAGTTAATATTAAGTTTAAGAGAGAGAGAGAGAGAGAGAGAGAGAGAGAGAGAGAGAGAGAGAGAGAGAGAGAGAGAGAGAGAGAGAGAGAGAGAGAGAGAGAGAGAGAGAGATTGAGAGAGAGATAGAGAGAGAGAGAGAGAGAAAATCAGACCACAGACCCCATGGTCCAGACTAGGTGGTCTGTCCTTAAACCTAAGTGATTTTACATTAATCAGAAGACTCCAAAACGTTGCATTTCTACTCTAGTTAATATTAAGAGAGAGAGAGAGAGAGAGAGAGAGAGAGAGAGAGAGAGAGAGAGAGAGAGAGAGAGAGAGAGAGAGAGAGAGAGAGAGAGAGAGAGAGAGAGAGAGAGAGAGAGAGAGAGAGAGAACGAACGAATCATAAGACTGCTTCTACCAATAGTGGCCTGCAAGTGGCTAGGTCACATGGGTGACATTTTGTGATCAACTCTATGATAAAGGGAAGAGTATTCGGTGGTCTGTAAATTCGGACCACAATTTTTATATTTCAATATACGTAATATACCTGAATAATAATTGTTGATGGAAACTGGATGTTATAAAGCTAGTAGACCTCAACGCTATATTGTTTCGGTAACAATTCGAACCAAATAAAATATCTGTTTCAGGATTTTACGTCCGATAAATGTCCCGAAGTTAAAGGCCTAGAGAGGGGGGTATGCGACACTCTACCGGCAGTGGCCCGTGATTGGCTGGCGCACGTGGACACCATTATGTGGATAAAGGAGGCCTTGCCACCATGTAAATATGGATGATTGCTAGCTGTTCTTAAGGGATTATCTGCTCAATATGGGGTTAAGCTATGTGTTAGGCTTGAGTTATATAATAAATGTGGCTTCACGCTTTATAGGTTCTTCATGAACCAGAAAGATAGGAATTATAAGAGGCAAAACTCCATGGGGAAAGTGGTTACCTAACGACAGCTTCCGAAAAATACATTGTCTGCCCAAATATAGATTGGGTCATAAGTTGATAGATGTGACAAAATGTGTGCTGTTCGTGGAGAGAACATCTGATGTATCAATAGCATCAAAATCATGGTGTAGCCGACACGTAGCAGATATTTGTATTTTCACACCCCTAGAGGTAGAATACGTGTTTTACATTGTGCATGTAAACTGTAAATTAGTACTTGCCCGGGTTTAGGTAAAGATCCTATTGAGTGAGAGCCATGGCCCTGGTTCTACCGGAAGCATGCATATTGCATATGTACCTTGTTGAGTGACTTGCTCTGCGTATAGATCCTGTTGGACTTGGCCACTTTAATGTTTGTAAATTGGTTCATGAGAGACAGATAAATGGAGACTGTAAAATCCCCATGGTCCCCAACACATCTCTCCCTTTCAAGGATTTCTACCCGAAGTCAGTTTACACGTGGCCGTAAATAAGGAATGATGACTGTCTGTTTATCTGTCCGTCTGTTACAAAAATACATCCATAAAAGATAAAGACATTACCTCCAAGTACATAAATATAACATCCATATGTGAATATCTCAAGCTGATAAAATTTCTGAGAAAATTTGGTAAAAACTTACAATTGTGATAATTGTGATAAAAACTGACTAACAGAATGACCCAGGACACCAAAATAAAAACAAATAAAACCGGCCTGTACTCTGAGGGCAGACCAGAAAAAGACTAGAGTATTTCCAAGAGAAACTGGCGGGTGGGGTAGTGGCGGCTGCGGGGTCAACCCTGCCCCGCACCTTGCCACACACTATCAACACCTCTCGCTTCCTCTCATATGTCAGCTGTTTACTACCTTTAAATGAATTTAATTAAATAATTGGATAATCCAATAAGGTCATATAGTGTTAAGGGGAGGTTTCCACTTGGGTGTTTCCCATGTTAAATGACTTGTCTTCTTTTCAATTCTCCTCCCTTATTTCTTAACCGATTTGCTTCATTCAAAAAGCATTTTATTCAGGAAGGATGAGGGAAGAAGGTGGAGTCCTTTATTGTTAATAAAAAAGGAAATATATATTTTTTTGTTCGATGACAAAATATAAAATAAAAAGACAAATATTTTCTAAAAATCAAAATGAACTTCAAAGAAAATCTAGCAGACTCTCAGTTGTTCCTTTTGTATTGTTTCATAACTCTGAAGCACTGAAACTAGTATAACAGTAAATGCCAAGGAGGAGATATTTTTTAAAGTGCAAAATCATGGTTTTGAAATACCAAGTGATGAAGTTTCAATTTTTTTTAATTTTACCTACTCCACCAAGGGACTTGAAATCCACAGGATATATACATCAGGATATGAAGAAAAAGCAGACTTGGTTTCCCTTACTTACTTAATATTGATTGTGTAAACAGGCTGCTTTGTTTACCCAAGATTACGTCGTTTTTACGGGATCATAACTCCATGTACTCGAATTTTACCATATTTCGACGTATTTCAAAGCAAAAACCAGTGTTCTACTGTGTAATATTAATAAAATATAATTAAAAAAGACATCTGAAGCGGATACATAAAGTAATTTGTTAAATTTATGAAAAAAATGATATAAATCGATTTTTCACGGATAAATACGAAAAATATTAGTGACTGCTAAAATTTCCCATTTTATTAACCAGTGGTGCGACTTGGTCATGACAGACCAAGAAAAAAAAATCCTAAAATTAAAAAGTGGTGAAAACATGAATTGCAAGCCCGTAGCGCCGCGCGGAAGCTCATTCCAGCACGTTGCGATGCATGTTTCATACCACTACAGAACAGACAGGAAAGGCCGATTGTAAGGAGGAACCATCATTTATATACCAGGATTTATCCCTTCTGACCTCCTACTCACCCACTCCAACAGTGCTTGTGAAGTCATTGTTGTATCTATCATGATAAAAAAGAAAACTATCATAATAGCAAACATATATATGCCACCAGACAGCTCCCCATGGGAAATGAAAGACATACTTGATAAACTCACTAACTGCCCACAAATTAAAGACCTTACCAAAGAACTAATAATAACTGGAGACTTTAACCTCCCATACTGCACTTGGAACATGCATGGTACCATGGAAACTGGAGCCAATAGTACGAAAGGGAAACTTCTTGATAACTTAATGGAACTATTCCTACTGACCCAACTAGTACATACTCCCACAAGACAAAATAACATACTAGACCTTATCTTAACTAATAACCAGAAGATTGTGACGGACATCAGTGTATCACCAACCATCCACTCTGACCACAACATTGTTAAAGTATGTACAGATATGACCCACTCACAAATGGACTCATACACACAAAAACCTATACCCTACTCTGACTTAAATCTGCACAAGACTAACTGGAAAATAGTGAACTGCTCCCTTAAAGAAATAAACTGGAAAGAAGAATTCCAAGACCTTAATACTGAGAAGTGCTGGACTACACTGGAACAACACTTAAAGAGAACACTATATGACAACTCCCCAAAGAAAAAGATAGAGATACCCAGAAAGAAGCAACTAACAAGGGAACATAAATGTAGAAAGATACTGATGAGAAGAAGAACCACGGTGGAGAAAATATTGAAGATAAGGAAAAAATATAGCCAATCCAACGGCGAAGCTTAAAGAGCTGAAAAGGAAATATGTGAACTGGAAAGAAAAATCAAAGAGTCACATGAAAAAGAAACTACCATTAATGAGAGAAAGCAGTGAATGCAATAAAGACAAATAGCAAATTCTTTTTTAATTATGCCAAAAAGAAAGCAACGTTGAAAAGTAATATTGGACCACTAGTATGTGAAGATAGACAGCGGACTACTTCGTCACCCCAAGACATGGCCAATATCCTGCAAACCCAATACGTGGAAGCATGGAGCACTCCTCTACCCGACAAGAATATGGCACAGGACAGACTAGACCAGGACACAACAACCATACTTGCAGATATTCAAATCAAGATAGAAACATAGAGGCAGCGATCGATGAGATGAAAACCTCAGCTTCACCGGGCCCAGATGGTATTGGGACCAACATTTTAAAAGAATGCAAAGAATCCTTATCCACACCACTACAAATACTCTGGAGAAAATCACTTGATACAGGAGAAATCCAAGAAATATTCAAACTGGCACAAATCACACCAATCTTTAAAGGAGGATCTAAGAAAGAACCAAAGAACTATAAACCCATCTCTCTGACTTCCAACATCATAAAAACTTTTGAAAGAATATTAAAGAAACACATGGTAAAATTCTTGGAAGATAATCAACTTATAAAAGACTTTCAACATGGCTTCAGAAGTAAATGATCTTGCCTCACAGAACTGATTGACTACCACAATTCTATCCTGAAATATATGGGAGAAAATCTAAATGTGGATGCAATATACCTAGATTTTGCAAAAGCTTATGATACAGTAGACCATAACATCCTCCTACAAAAAATCAAAGCAATTGGCATAAGAGATAAGATATAGGAATGGATCAGAACATTTCTTGACATCAGAAGTCAGATAACATATGTGGAGGGAACAGCTTCAAGAAGTGAAAAAGTAGTGAGCGGTATCCCACAAGGCACAGTCATTGGCCCTGTCTTATTCTTAATAATGATAAATGACATCAACTCAAACATTAGCAGTCAACTCCTATCATTCGCTGATGACACCCGAATATTCAAACCCATAGATAAGATTGAAGACAGTCTCCAGCTCCAAGATGACCTGGATAAAATCTACAAATGGGCAGAGGAAAACAACATGAGTTTTGACGAGGACAAGTTTGAATTAGTAAGATTTGGTAAAACAGACCGCCTCGTTACAACATACCAAGACCCCGAAGGAAACAATATCACAAGAAAATCACAAGTGAAGGGCCTTGGTATAATAATATCTGAAGATGCCACATTTGACAACCACATAAGAAAGACTATCTCAAAATGCAGACAACTCATGGGATACATATTCAGAACCTTCAAAACGAGAGATCCACAAACTATGACAACACTATGGAAAGCTCTAATTCTCCCCCACATTGACTACTGCTCTCAACTCTGGGCACCCCACAAACAAACCCATATAATGCAACTAGAAGGCCTCCAAAGAACTTTCACCTCCCGCATCAAAAACTATCATGAGCACACAGAGGAATAAAAAAATCATGACTATTGGCAAAAACTAACAGAACATAATTTGTACTCAGTAGAGAGGAGGATAGAAAGATACCAAGTAATATACACATGGAAACTACTTGAAGGACAACTTACTCCACCCAAAACAGAGACAATAACCCCCAATAACACCAATGATGCAAGAACCGGAAGAAAATGTGTCCAGTACCACCTCCCATCTAAATGCCAAGCTAAAGTAAAGACACTCCAATACAACAGCATCTCAAAAAAGGGGGCCAGACTCTTCAACCACCTCCCCAAAGAGCTGAGAAACATTACAGGGGTGGAAACAGAGGTGTTCGAGAGGGAACTGGACAAATTTTTGGCATCAATCCCGGATCAACCAGGTGTCTCGGGATATACTGCAGCACGACCAGCAACTTCTAACTCCATCACTTCCCAGCTGGAATACATGCAGCAGTGTAAGGGGTGGCGGCAACGCCGTGGCCCTGCCTCAACGTACATCGAGGGTGTAACGCTCTCTTGAGGCAGAAGCACTTCAAGGTAATTTCAAGGTATTATTTTTTCATCAGATTCATTCATATACCAAAAAAATGAGAAAAATTCACAGAATTTTATAAGCCATTTTTTTTTTTCAAGTGGAAACCTCCCTTTAAGATTGTTTCGTTTTTAGGATAATAACAAAGATTTTATATAAATACCACGACAGTTGACAACAATGGAATACACCGATGTCAAGCGTCGTGGTATTTATACAAAATGTTTGTTATTATCCTAAAAACGAAAGTCTTAACACTATATGACCTTATTGGCTTATCCAATTATTTAATCAAATTAATTTAAAGGTAGTAAATAGCTGACATATGAGAGGAAACGAGAGGTGTTGAGAGTGTGTGGCAAGGTGCGGGGTGGGGCTGACCCCGCAGCCGCCACTACCCCACCCGCCAGTTTCTCGTGGAAATACCATATGACCGATGTCACTATGGGTCTGGTGCTTCCTTGGAGGCGTTACTGCTACCCGATGAAAAAAAGTTGACAAGCATGGCGAATTGATGATAAAACTGACTGAATGATGGCGAATTGGTGATTAAAAACTGACTGAATGAAGGCGAATTGATGATATAACTGACTGATTGATGGCAAATTGATGATACAACTGACTGAATGATGGCAAACTGATGATACAACTGACTGAAAGGTGACAAATTGATGATACAACTGACTGATTGACGGTGAATTGGTGATGAAACTGACTGAATGATGGCGAATTGGTGATAAAACTGACTGGATAATGGCGAATCAGTAAATTACTTCAATAATTTATTAATGTATCTGATATATATATATATATATATATATATATATATATATATATATATATATATATATATATAATATATACATATATATATATATATATATATATATATATATATATATATATATATATATATATATATATATATATATATATATATATATATATATATATATATATATATAAGCTGCGTTTCTTTCATCCAGCCTTAGCTGATTAAAATGTCGAAAACACTAATCACGATAATTATGATAATTATTACAATCTCAAATCGAATGATGACTAATTGAATGATGATTGAGCATTCACACTGAAAAATAAGCCCGCCTATGCCTTGGGGGTAGGCCATGAGTGCTTTCACTACCCCGTTACCCGGAAGGATTCTCCCGCTTCCTGCGGGGTAATCAGACAAAATTCAATAAAACTAACTGAATAAATGATGGCGGTCGTATTCAAAATCATATGTCGGCCAGTTTAACCGAAATTCTTTGCAACAGGTTGTTTAATTATTCCAATAATTTATTAGTATATCCACAAACAACCATTCATGCAAAAGAATATAAGCCACGTTTCTATCCAATCTTAACTGTTTAAAATGTCGATAATAGAGTGATCATAATAATGATAATTATTACAATCTCAAATTGAATGACGACAATGATAGACATATCTCTAACCTGAATTAAGACGATGATGACACTCTCGAAAGAGCTCTCAGCTGATGACGGTAAGGACAACCTCCACTAACCTGATGTCCCGATGATCTTGACGCAGTAGTTGGCAGGGAACTGTCCGATGTGACCCTCCTTGGGCACCTGGCAGTCCTGAGAATAGATTGAATACGCCGGGTGGTAAGGGTCCTCACAACTGACATCAGACTTGTTCTTAGAGGAACAAACGTAGCAACTGATGCCCCGCACACCTGTTAGGAGAGACAGAGAGAATGGCAGGGAATTTATCGAAGTGGCTGATGATAATGTATATATAATAAGACAACCATACTTGTGAGTTTGACTGCTTAACTTACCTTTGCCCAGCGCCAAAAGGTGAAGCAGCAGCAGCACTAACTGACAGCAAAGACCCTTTGGTACGCCCATTGTCTGGAAAGAGCAGGAGAGACTACTAAATAAGGGTCATTGGTTTCATAGGGAGTAGGTAGGAAGACACCTACCGAAACGGGCGTAAGCCACTCCCGGTGAGAAATATATGGGAGGCGAGGAGGGTGCTGCAACCCCTTCAAAGACCCTTCCCGTATTCTCATTTTCCGTTTCCCTATTGTCTCATCAACACCAGAGAGTAGTTCAGTATGCTCTCTAAAGACAGATCCTCTTTCTTTCTACACCACACTACATATTACATGGAACATACACACAATTTCCCCAATTTTTTTTCAAATTCAAAATGGCGAATAATCACAGAGCCTTGGAGTCCCCGCCTATGGGGTGGACCACAAATTCCCCCAGAAAGGACTCCCCTTTAGGCTGCCGACTTAAGAGGTGTCTTGATAACTCCTCTGACCTCGTTTTGATCAATATCTGCAACATTCGCGGTCTTTGTTCCAATTTCCATTCTGTGGAACACCATCTCTCCTCCACTAAACCTCATCTTCTTTTTCTCAACGACACTCAGGTCTCGGAGGCTACTGACAGCAATCACTACTCTGTTCCCTCCTACTATCTCTATCCTAAATTTCAATCCAAAGCTGGATGTTGCGTCTACGTGCGCAAAGACATCGCTTGCTCGTGCCCACGACCTTGACTATTCTGAATTTTCCACCATCTGGCTAAGACTTCACTGTCACTCTATTACTAAATACATCTGTGCTGCCTATCTCTCACCTAAGTCTACCAACTATGTAAAATTCTTTGACTATTTGAACTCTAAAGTGGAGCACATTTTGACCCACTCTCCCTTCGCTAAAATCTCCATCCTATGAAATTTCAATGTTCACCACCAGCCTTGGCTTTCATCCTCTTTCACTGACCCTGGTGAACAAGCCTACAACTTTGCTATCCTCAACGATCTAAAGCAGTTGGTTCAGCACCCTACACGTATTCCCGACCGCCTTGGAGATACGCCCAACATTCTAGACCTCTTCCTAACCTCTAATCCTTCAACTTACTCTATCAAACTGTTCTTTCCGTTGGGGGGCTCCTTCGAACACAATCTTATTTCGGCAATCTGTCCTATCGCTCCTGTACAGCCTCAGGACCCACTGAAGAGGCGATGCTTCTGGCATTTTGCTTCCACTCGGTAGGACGACCTGACGATGTACTTCTCCGATTTCCCGTGGAAAGATTACTGCTTCCAAGAGAGAGACCCCTCTGTGTGTGCCCAGCGCATCACAGAGGTGATTGTCTCTGGACTGGAGGCACACATTCCATGTACTTTCTCTACACTTCATGCTAAGAAACCTTGGTTCTATCACGCTTGCTCTCGTGCTATCAAAGATAGAGAGGCAGCTCACAAAAAGGTACCAGAGCCTTCGCACTCCTGCTAATCATGAGTTCATGACCTTTACATTTCCCCCCGGAATCGTGCCAAATCTATTCTCCGACTTACCAAAAACTCTTTCCTTAATAGAAAATGCCGCAACCTTGCTTTTTCTAATTCTTCCCGAGACTTCTGGCACCTAGCCAAAAATATCTCCTCCAATTTCACTTCTTCATCTTTCCCTCCTCTCCTTAACCCTGACGGCAGCACCGCCGTCTCATCTATCTCTAAGGCTGAACTCTTCTCTCAAACTTTCTGTGAAAACTCTACTCTGGACGATTCTGGGCATATTCCTCCTACTCATCCCCCCTCTGACTCCTTTATGCCTGTTATTAAGATTCTTAAGAATGATGTTTTTTATGCCCTCTCTGGCCTCAACCCTCAGAAGGCTTATGGGCCTGATGGAGTGCCTCCTATTGTCCTTAAAAAAACTGAGCTTCCGTGCTGACACCCTGCCTGGTCAAACTCTTTCGTCTCTGCCTTTCAACATCTACCTTTCCTTCCTGCTGGAAGTACGCCTTCATACAGCCTGTGCCCAATTAAGAAGGGTGACCGTTCCAATCCCTCAAACTACCGTCCTATAGCTTTACTCTCCTGTCTATCTAAAGCTTTTGAATCAATCCTTAACCGAAAGATTCAAAAGCACCTATCCTCTTCTGATCTTCTATCTGATCGCCAGTATAGGTTCCGCACATAACGTGGCGACAGCAAAGATGCGTAGCTGGCCACACATAACTTAGGGGACAGCAAAGATGCGTAGCTGGCCACACATAACTTAGGGGACAGCAAAGATGCGTAGCTGGCCACACATAACTTAGGGGACAACAAAGATGCGTAGCTGGCCACACATAACTTAGGGGACAACAAAGATGCGTAGCTGGCCACACATAACTTAGGGGACAACAAAGATGCGTAGCTGGCCACACATAACTTAGGGGACAACAAAGATGTGTAGCTGGCCACACATAACTTAGGGGACAACAAAGATGTGTAGCTGGCCACACATAACTAGGCGACAGCAAGGATGTGTAGCTGGCCGCACATAACTTAGGGGACAACAAAGATGTGTAGCTGGCCGCACATAACTAGGCGACAGCAAGGATGTGTAGCTGGCCGCACATAACTTAGGGGACAACAAAGATGTGTAGCTGGCCGCACATAACTTAGGGGACAACAAAGATGTGTAGCTGGCCGCACATAACTAGGCGACGGCAAAGATGCGTAGCTGGCCGAACATAACTAGGCGACGGCAAAGATGCGTAGCTGGCCGAACATAACTAGGCGACGGCAAAGATGCGTAGCTGGCCGAACATAACGTGGCGACAGCAATAATATGTAGCCGGCCGCCCATAAACGCAGGCGACAGCAAATATGCGTAGCTGGCCGCACAGAAACGTAGGCCACAGCAGGTATGCGTAGCTGGCCGCACAGAAACGTAGGCCACAGTAAATATGCGTGGCTGGCCGCACAGAAACGTATAGGCCACAGCAAGTATGCGTAGCTGGCAGCACATAAACGTATAGGCGACAGCAAATATGCGTAGCTGGCCGCACAGAAACGTATAGGCGACAGCAAATATGCGTAGCTGGCTGCACAGAAACGTATAGGCGACAGCAAATATGCGTAGCTGGCTGCACAGAAACGTATAGGCGACAGCAAATATGCGTAGCTGGCCGCACAGAAACGTAGGCCACAGCAAGTATGCGTAGTTGGCCGCACAGAAACGTATAGGCCACAGCAAGTATGCGTAGCTGGCCGCACAGAAACGTATAGGCCACAGCAAGTATGCGTAGCTGGCCGCACAGAAACGTAGGCCACAGCAAGTATGCGTAGCTGGCCGCACAGAAACGTAGGCCACAGCAAGTATGCGTAGCTGGCCGCACAGAAACGTAGGCCACAGCAAGTATGCGTAGTTGGCCGCACAGAAACGTATAGGCCACAGCAAGTATGCGTAGCTGGCCGCACAGAAACGTATAGGCCACAGCAGGTATGCGTAGCTGGCCGCACAGAATCGTATAGGTCACAGCAAGTATGCGTAGCTGGCCGCACAGAAACGTAGGCCACAGCAAGTATGCGTAGTTGGCCGCACAGAAACGTAGGCGACAGCAAGTATGCGTAGCTGGCCGCACAGAAACGTATAGGCCACAGCAAGTATGCGTAGCTGGCCGCACAGAAACGTATAGGCCACAGCAAGTATGCGTAGCTGGCCGCACAGAAACGTATAGGCCACAGCAAGTATGCGTAGCTGGCCGCAAAGAAACGTAGGCCACAGCAAGAATGCGTAGCTGGCTGCACATAAACGTAGGCCACAGCAAATATGCGTAGCTGGCTGCACATAAACGTAGGCCACAGCAAATATGCGTAGCTGGCTGCACATAAACGTAGGCCACAGCAAATATGCGTAGCTGGCCGCACAGAAACGTAGGCGACATCAAATATACGCATCTGGCCGTACATAAGCGGAGGCGATTAAACGTAGCTGGCAACACATATACGTATAATTATATGAGCGGCCGAAAAGATGCGTAGGCCGGAATGATACGTAGGCGACAGCAAATAAACGTAATGGCCGCACCCATACGTATAAATATTGGCGGCCCCAAGACTACGCAGGCCACCGCAAATATACGTAGCTAGCTAAGTGTCTGATGGTTAGGTTTGAGTCGACGCACGTCTGGAACACGGCAGCTAGCCACGCCCGCGGTCCGAGCAGGGGTATGATAAGGGGAGCGGGGCGAAAGTGAGTCAAGCGGCCTCTGACACTCGTCACAACACAGTCGTTAAACACATCCGTAACACGGGGAGAGAGGGCACCGGTCTCCAGGGACGTAAGCGAACAAAATGGACGCTAACCACTCGTCACAAGCTCGGCCGTCCCTGGCACCCGTAACACGGGGAAAGAGAAGTCTGTACCGGGAAGAGTGATTCTACATGAATCACATACCTCCAGAACTTTGCATTTCTATTTTAGTTAATATTGAGTTGAAGGAAGTGTCGGTCGAGATTGTTTTTAAAGGAGTCAATCGTGTTACACTGGACCACTGAAGGTGCCATGGGATTTTATTCCATTCTCGCACTACAACGTTGGTGAAGGAAAATTTGGTGCAGTCTGAATTTATTTGTTTACATTTAGAGTTTACAGAGAGAGAGAGAGAGAGAGCGTTGTAGTGTTCTCTCTCTAATGGGACTCCCATGAAACTTGGCATTGACCAATGACCATGTCATCTTCAATATTTACCGAGAGATGTCTTGGCTGCTTCGTCTTGTTTTTTTCGGCAAGCAGCTATTTTTACGATATTTTCTGAGAGGGGCTGCGTCTCTTGGTTTTCCAGGCCCTCTTCTAGAAATAGATGTGGGGTGACACGGAATTTTTCCTCTTCCAGCTCCTGTTGTGCACACATCAGATCCAAGTTTATGCAGGAGGCTATTAACATATTCGTATATCTGAATAACTGCAATCTTTTAACTGCTGTACTGGGGGCTGCCACAGTATCTGCGTTACCGTTTCCGTCCGTCCTGAAGTGAGTGATAACCCGTTTCCTTCCCCTCCCTGATTACTGATAAAATTTATCAGTAACTTTTTGTAGCACTGTGATGAGTTCTAGTGCGCCTGGGCCCGAATTCACAAACAGACTCAATAACTACGAACTAACATAACTACGCACTATTGATTTAGCTACCGAAGTTAGTGTCAGATTCACGAAGCAAACCTTAGATTGTAGTTAGAGGCGCGCTAAGTCAGCGAGGCCGCTGATTGGTTGATGACGTCATTGGCCTTGCAGCGAATCGCAACCACGTTTACAGAACCGTCAGCCAATCCCAGGGAGCCCCCTCCAGCTGCTGGTTCAAGAAACCCATTCTCTTTTCCATTTTCTTCCTTTCAAGGCAAACTGTACTAAATCGTAATCTACGAATTCAATTATTTCGTTGTTTGCTGCACATTTGCGTCAAAGTAGCTCTGCTGTTCGATGTCTTGTTACCTACGAACATGCTTAAGATGAAGAAAAAGAAGATACGGAGGAGATTGAGGCAGGAAGAAAGCAAATAGAAATATGGGACAGATATCGAGGCAGACAGAACGAAGGACGGAAGGAAGGAATAGGGAAAATTAAGACTGTCTTGCCATATCTGCAGCCCAACTCATGGGATAGCTGTCACCCGACAAAGGTCCATGGTCCCTCCACGGATGGGGGCGGTGTCACGGGCAAAATTAAGCCCCGGACATCCACATGCCTCTGTTATCTTAGCTCAAGCTCGTGTATGTGGGGTTCTTTTCGACTGATATGGCGTCTAGAACTAGCATAATCATCATTCTTTATTATGATGACAAAGACCATGTCAAAATTTGCCTCATTAAAAAAGAAAGTACATAAAGTTCTGCAGCTTTCCCTCGTCGCCAAGCCATCCTCCAGAGCAGCACTCCGACACCCATGATCGCACATTCATTTTTCTCAGAAAATAGGATACCAATCACATATACATCAATATATTTCCACAGGTGAATACTTAGGGCATGTTCACACCAAGTTGCGACACCTGAGATTCATTAATAATGACAGGGGAAGGAAAAATATAGGCCCCTGTCATCGATAAAATTGAGCCTCGGGCAGAATTGAGTCTGGGCATCTATTTGCCTCGGATTATTCTTCGCTATTATATATTGTAAGATCGTTCTGTTGACATGTATGGGTAAATGAACGCTTTCTGTATCTACATAAAGAAGGAAAACGCAAAATTCTCCCTAGTAAATCAGAAATTACATAAAGTTCGGCAACTTTTCCTCGTCGCCAAGCCATCCTCCACGGCAGGCAGAGGAGGGAGGCCTGGCAATCCCCCGGCCGGGTGTTGCCATACCGCCCACACTTATCATATACCTCTCAACGGGTGCATATCTCAACATTTTATAAAGAAATGGGCCTCCTCTACTCGCAAAGTTATATTTCAAGTTGAAAAACGCGATTTATAAGCATTTATACGTAAATCTGATAATATTGTTAGCGTTACCGTCAGCTCCGAGGCAGTAGTTATTTAACAACAAATTTAACGTCACACAGAGGGCGGTAAACGTTTGTAGATCCGCGCGCTAACCCGTGACGTCATCGATTAGTTTGTAGTTATTTTTGTGAATCTCAATCTTCTCAAAACTACGCACTAAGGGCCCAAAACTACGAACTAAGCCTTTGTGGATCCGGGCCCTGGTGTCTCTTCCTCACCCTCAGGGATCTTGTTTACTTTTTCCACCTCAGTCTGGTCTTCTTAATATTTTTGGGGCTTTAGCAGTGGTGTGTTCTCTTTCATCGGTGAATTGTAACTCTAACAATCCTCTAAAGAAACTCACTGGAGGAGTTTTTTCCTCCCCCACTGCCACTGATGCCAGTCACCGCCTGTTTCCACATGTGGAGGTGAAAACTAGGGGTGGGCAGGTACCAGTACCGGTACTAACGGTACCAGATTGCTCGGTACCGGTACCAGATTGCTCGGATTTATTTATTTAATTTATTGATAATTCTTCATGTCCGATATTTTTTTTTTAGGTTGCTAATAAATATTGTTATTGTTATTACACTATGATCGAGTAGATCCATAATAACTATACATGCTATTTTTTTATCGAAAAAATACATATTCACTTCATTCAGAGAGAGAGAGAGAGAGAGAGATCCCCACTCAGTGAGTGGATATCTCGGTGATATGGGTACTCGATCATAGTCTAATAACAATAACAATATTTAATAGCAACCTAAAATTATAAAATAATAAAATAATGGAAACGGGAGCTGTAATGGAAACGGAAAGCAGGACAAAATGGTGGGAACTTGGGGAGACGGTCAGCGAGGCAGTGACTCAGCGTCTCCACACAGGGCCTATACCGCGTGATACCACATGGAGGCGGGCGAGCGCCGAGCGTAACTAAGATCCAAACGGTACCGGTACTACCGGTACTCAAATTAACGGTACTTGCCCATCCCTAGTGAAAACCTGAGGCAGAACTGCCATGTTAACTTCTGAACAGGCAGCTTGGTGTTTGCATATCGAGCCATTATGCCCTTTATTACACAAGCCGGGGGCAGGGAAGGGGAAGGAAACGGGTTATCACTTACTTCAGGACGCACGGAAAAATTGGCCCTCTGCTGCACTTTCTTTGAAACCTTTTTTTTTTTTTTTTTTCATATTTATCCCCTAGTACCACTAGGGGAAACTGGCCCTTGTCCGAAGACGGGCCATCCCCCCCTGCACGAGGGAACACGGGCCTTTGCCAAAGGCGGCCCGTAGCAGAATGCCGACAGACCGACTCTATCGGCGATCGAAATCTAGCGGACCAAGTCGGTCCGTCGGCGAAGACTGGCGTGTCTTTTTTTTTAAGCCTTTTAAATAAGAACTATAATTTTGGTTTTCACAGTAAGAGAACGTTCCTACGGTACATTGTAAAACGTAACAGTAATTGCTAGAACCTGACAAAAAAGTAACAAATTGAATGCGTTTTATCAATTTTGTAACATTATGGTCAGCGTCGTATAAATGTACAGCTTATCTAAAAAAGTAACAAAATGTTACTTTCGTAACATCACTGGGACACTGCCACTGAGTGGCGGGGACAGCTACGGGCAGGGGAGGGGTGTGGCAACGACTGTACATGGTGCCGTCTACCGGGAAGTGAGAAGATAACGAAAACGTAAATAAAGAATGGGTAAACTGCCATTACGGCATTATTTTTGACAAAACTTGTATGTATATATATATATATATATATAAATATATATATATATATATATATATATATATATATATATATATATATATATATATATATATATTTTATTTATTTTTTTTTTCCAGCCAAGGAGACAGTTCAAGAGCACAAAAAAGTAAACATTAATAAAAAAAAGCCCGCAACTCGCTGCTCCTAAAAAGAATCCAAAGAGGTGGCCGAAAGATAGGTCAGTTTCGGGAGGAGAGGTGCCCTGATACCCTCCTCTTGAAAGAGTTCAAGTCGTAGGCAGGAGGAAATACAGATGAAGGAAGATTGTTCCAGAGTTTACCAGCGTGAGGGATGAAAGAGTGAAGATGCTGGTTAACTCTTGCATAAAGGGTTTGGACAGTATAGGGATGAGCATGAGTAGAAAAAAGAGTGCAGCGGGGCCGCGGGAATGGGGGGAGGCATGCAGTTAGCAAGTTCAGAAGAGCAGTCAGCGTGGAAATATCGATAGAAGATAGAAAGAGAGGCAACATTGCGGCGGAATTTAAGAGGCTATCACTATGAGGAGGAGAGCTGATGAGACGAAGAGCCTTAGCCTCCACTCTGTCCAGAAGAGCTGTGAGTGGAGCCACCCCACACATGAGATGCATACTCCCTACGAGGGTGGACAAGGCCCCTGTATATGGACAGCAACTGTGCAGGGGAGAAGAACTGGCGGAGACGGTACAGAACGCCCAGCCTCGAGGAAGCTGATTTAGTAAGAGATGAGATATGAAGTTTCCAGTTGAGATTTTGAGTTAAGGATAGACCGAGGATGTTTAGTGTTGAGGAAGGTGAAAGCTGGGTGTTGTCAAAGAATAGGGGATAGTTGTTTGGAAGATTGTGTCGAGTGGATAGGTGGAGAAACTGTGTTTTGAGGCGTTGAAGGACACCAGGTTCTTCTTGCCCCAATCGGAAATAATAGTAAGGTCTGAGGCTAAGCGTTCTGCAGCCTCCAGCCTTGAGTCGTTAAGTTCCTGAAGGGTGGGTCTTCTATTAAAAGAAGTTGAGTAATGCAGAGTGGAATCATCGGCGTAGGTCCCTATACTGTCCAAAACCCTTATGCAAGAGTTAACCAGCATCTTCACTCTTTCATCCCTCACGCAAGTAAACTCTGGAACAATCTTCCTTCATCTGTATTTCCTCCTACCTATAACTTGAACTCTTTCAAGAGGAGGGTATCAGGACACCTCTCCTCCCGAAACTGACCTCTCTTTCGGCCACCTCTTTTGATTCTTTTTATAGGAGCAGGGAGTAGCGGGCTTTTTTTTATTATTGTTTCCTTTGTTGTAAAAAAAAAAAAAGTAACAATCGGTAGGTCACGCCCGGGTCAGTTGACAGAAGGAGCGTCACGGCTGTATGACAGCTGTCACAAATCGGTTTTATTTTGTACCCCTAATTACTCGGAAACAACGATCTAGCATCAACTTAGCAGAAGTGGACGGGTTAACCGGCAGTATTGTACCATATGTACTAATTATTGATTGTTGGATCCCACCTCCCCTCTCAGTGAATACTGCATAATTATTTTCGTCTATTATAATAAATGAAACGACATTTCCCTAGAGTTGCTTTACTACTATAGTCTGTTCAGAGCATGAAGTCGGTTCAGGGTGGAGCTGGTATCGTCGTTTACCTCAAGCCATGCTGCCAAATCACCCTTCGTACATGCGTCTCTCTCTTATTTCCCATCCATGTGCTATTTGAAAGTGATATTTTATATATTCTGTATATAGTAAAGGAAGCTACATAGTACAATGAGTGTCGATGTTTAGGATTATAACAAGGATTTGTATAAATTCTATGACATGTGGCAGCGATTTTTCCCATGTTGCTACGTTGTGGTGGTGGTAGTGGTGGTGGTGGTGGTGGTCGGTGTGTACCCCTAGGTCCCTTCCCCGGGTCGAGAGGGAGAGAGAGGGAGATAGAGAGAGAGAGATAAACAGGTGGGTTGTGGGTGGGTAGGCCGGGAGAGAGTGCTAATCTGATAATTGGCGGTCGAACTGGCAGAGCTGCAATCATGGGAATTCTGGAATCTGCCACACCTTGAACCGACTTCATGCTCTGAACACGCTATAATGTCTTTTTCCCTAGGTTATAATGTGGGGGTTCCACGGGGGGCGCAGCCCCCTCTGGTTAGGAGAGGGGTCGAGGGGGGCGAAGCCCCTCTCAGTTAGAGGTTAGGTTATGTTAAGTTCGGTTGGGGTAGTTTAAACATATTGAACATGTGGTGTGGGCCGTCGAAAATTACACTGCGCGGGACGGATTGGTACGGCGGCGGTGAGGGGGTGGAGGGTTCCACTGCGATAACCATCCAATGACACGCCCAACACTCGTCAACAGACTGGCTGCAGCGGCTTCTAGGTTATGTTGTAATAGATTAAAAGAGTATACGTTAGGGACTTTCCTTACTTTCGAGACTATATAAGTCCATCGAGTCTAACTTGAGCCCTGTGGCTTGGTCCGGGGAAACCCCCACTGTTTACAGATCTAGCGATGAACTGCGCATGGCGATCTGTCTCACTATTAATCTCTACGTTATCTATTTATGGAATATATATACATTCATAATACGACTGCATGGTGTTATAAATGGCTTGGGATTAGAGGGAAAGAAACGACTCGGTAAACCTTCCATATCACTTGGCACCGTGGCTCATGCGACTTTGCCGCCTGACGGACCTTGGCAACAGGCGCCAGGCCGCACCATTCAGCGTTACGCCACAATGGACAACTCAAGTAGATATCACTCTCGCGCCCTCCATAGCCATGGAAAAGAGAGAGAGAGAGAGAGAGAGAGAGAGAGAGAGAGAGAGAGAGACCCTCTCTGAGGAGAGTAATGGAGTGATGTGGCACCAGCGCGGTCTCTCCCTGAGTCACGCCCAAGGGCTCAAGTTAAAATCGATAGACAATAGGGAATTTTCCTATTTTATGTATTTTTTTGGGGAAATTTTGGAAGCCCATTTTTCAGTGATTTTGCCTTCCCCCCAAAAAAAACCGGTTCCCCACAGGTCCCCAGGCTTGTTTTAGGGGGTAGGGGGTCTGGAGTGGTAATTCTTGAGATTTACCATCTATTATAACATAACCTAGCAGCCGCTGCAGCCGGTGTGTTGACGAGTGTTGGGCGTGTCACACCCCCACCACCGCCGCCCAAATCCGTCCCGCGCTGCGTAATTTTCGACAGCCCACACTTCATGTCGAATATATTTAAACTATCCCAACCGAACTTTACATAGCCTAACCTCTAACGGAGGGGCTTCGCCCCCCTCGGGCGAGAGGATCAGCCCCAGTCATAGTAAGCCATAGTCAGCTAGTGGTCAGTGAAGAGTCAGAGTGAATTGTACTACTAAGGAAGAATATTAAACCACAGAAGCTGTGCAAGGTGTTTTACATATCTCCCTCCCACGGAGTCTCCTGACGGCGACACGGAACCCAAGTAACACGTCCGGCATAACATTGGCGTCAGGAGTGTAGGCATTTGTTTTTTCGCCATGGAGACTCGTTCCCAAGCTGCCCAGAGGGACGACATGTTGACTGAACTTTTGGAATCCTTGAGACTACGGGGGAGAAACAAGAAAGAGCACTCCACGAACTCAAGGAACAACAAGAAAGAGCACAGCAACAACAAGAAGGAACACTCCAAGAACTCAAAGAACAACAAGAAAGAGCACGGCAACAACAAGAAGGAACACTCCAAGAACTCAAAGAACAACAAGAGCACAGCAACAACAAGAAAGAGCACAGCAACAACAAGAAAGAGCACAGCAACAACAAAAAGGAACACTCCAAGAACTCAAAGAACAGCTGGAAGATCGCTTCACAGGATTACAGCTACAGCTAAAAGCAGTACAAGATGAAAGTGAGACAGTGCGAAGAGAAATGATTGAGGTGACCACGAACTTGGGACAACGCCTGATAGAAGTGGAGAAAGAACACACAAATCTTCAACAAGAGATGGAGGTGGTACGGGAGACGACACATAAAGAAATATTAGAAGTAAGTGACAGAGTGAAGGCCCTTGAAAACTGCTTGGCTGGAAACGGACAGCCAGTGCCTGCAGGGGCTAGTTGTACCCAAAATGCTTCTCCTACGCAAGTCCGGGGTAGTTTGAGCTCTGTTTTGCCTTTTTGGACCCTTCTTTTCCTTATATTTAATCAACTCTATTATCACTCATTAATTACTCCATAAATGATCTCACCGTCTCGTATCCCTGGTAGCGTGATCCGGCTTAAGTTGTTATTGGAGACTGGTGTTCGGGGATAAACAAGGGAAAAAGTAAATATACATTTATTTAAAATTAAATGAAAGTAATTGCCTTACGCAATATTCTATGCTCAGACGATCATAACGCTGGCATATTCAGCAATGGATACAACATATGACAAACGACATGTCTTTAAACATAATACTACAATTTGTGCTCAGTTGTTGCCAATAATAATAACACTCGTCATTCCACAAGCAGTGGTTTGTTTCTCTCTGCTTACATCACAATATTTAAATACTCTCCTCACATCCTGATAACACATTCCTATAGTATAATCTACTACAATTTCACGGAAGCACCAAATTATACCACACCCAGTGCTTTCTACCTTTGCTTTACATCGCAAACAAATAATCACGATCCTGTCCCACTCACAATCCTACTTCACATCTCCTACATTATAATCTCCAGGACAATACAGTCGGTTTCCCTTAGATTCTCGAATTTCTACTCACGATTAAGATCACAACAGCCATTCTCAGCTGAGTGAGTAGCAAGTCTGCTTGAAGCGAGTGCAAGGCTCGGTCTGCCCATATCCCTGTTGTCTAGGTCACATTTTTCCTTGCTTGAGGCGGAACTACATCTTTGACACGCCTTCATTTTCTACATAACCAGTAGCCAATACTTCCTGTCAACAACCATTGGCTCGCTCATTATGTTATATTGTTTACTTCTCCTACTATTTGTTATTTCACTCTTAAGACACTCCCACAGTGACTTCTCTTTTCAGTTATTCGCTTATAGCATTTCGTCACACCGCACGTGACATGTTAGAGTCCTCTTGAATGGTTATCCACACTTCCTGACCACGCCTACTGGGTATCTGCTTTCTGTATGTGGGTCTGGGTATTTTCCATAACCTCTCAGTAGTGTTAGTGCTTATCAGATGTTTACAACTTTGTATATCTGACTAATTGCTTTCCTTCCCTCTCCTATCATATTTACAATTCTTGTCTCCATATCTCCACTCGGTATTTGCCTCTGATTGGGGTCACTTTTAATTAACTGTGCTGCTATGGTCGTCTTCTGTTTGTCCATATTCTGGGTCCCAACAGCCTGAGTTTACCCCCGCGAAAAGTTCCGCCAGACCCATGAGGCTGCTGGGGTGGCCTGTTAGTAAGAAGCCTCAGGAGTTTGATGGCAAGGTCCCCTGGGAGGCTTACCTCGCTCAGTTTGAGCTGTTGGCAGCTCGGAATGGATGGGATGACCAAGAGTGCGTGGTTCAGCTGGCCACTAGCCTGAAAGGGACGGCGCTGGAGGTCCTTGCTCAGCTCGACAATGCGACAAAGGGCAGCTACAGCGGGCTGGCACAGGCGCTGGAGCAACGATATGGGACCAAGCACCAGAACGAGCTCTTCAGGGTTAGGTTCAGAACCCGCAACAGGAGGCGCGGCGAGTCTCTTCAGGAACTCGCTCAGGACCTTGAGAGCATGGCGCACAAGGCATACCCAGGTGCCACCCCTGACCTACTGACGGTTTTGCTGCGTGATCAATTCATCGATGCCCTGGACAGCCCTCAGCTGAAAATACAAGTGAAGCAAGCTAAGCCAACATCAATGCAGGAAGCTCTGGCACGTGCCATGGAGTTTGAGTCCTTTGTTAGGTCTAGCTTGTCAAGCTTCAGGGACGACTCGACTTCTGGCTTTAGGGCACGAAAGGGCGCTGTCAGCGACACAGACAGGTTCCAAGGAACGTGCTGGTACTGCGAGAAGGTTGGGCACGAGGAGAACGAATGCTATAAAAGGAAGAAGGAATATGAAGGTGGCGCTAAGAAGAAGCCCAGGGAAGGACCCAAGTACTAGACCTGTGGAGGAAAGGGGCACTGGAAGAATGAATGTCGGAAAAATGTGCCCCCGGCGAGGGACCACCACTCGGGAAACTAAGGAGGACTGGTTCACGGGGGCAACGACCGGTCTGTCCTGTACATGTCCCGAAGATATCAATGTGCAGGAGAACCACCATGACGAGCTGCCAAGTGGAGGGCAAGGTTGACGGAGTGTTGTGGCCTGTGGTCGTCGACACAGGCTCGGAACGCATACTGGTGCGGCCTGACGTGGTGAGGCATCGTCGGCTTCCTAAGACGTCGCATCGACTGTGCGGAGTCACTGGACACTATGCAGAGCTCAGAGGCCCAGTGGACGTGAAGTTTGAGCTCGGAGGAAAGGAAGAGTTCCTCTCTGTCTGCGTGGCTGATATGGACGACCCCTGCATCCTTGGTATGGATTATCTTGTCTTCCACTGGTGCGAACTGGACTTCCGCGCTAAGCAGCTGACTGTAGGAGGAAGGAGGATGCCACTGACGACTGTGAACAAGGAGGGCCTGCCAGTGACGGTCAAGCGCACCACCATTATTCCTCCGAGGTCAGAGAAGCTGTTACCCTGTCAAATTACGGGTGCTCCCCCAGCTAGTCTGTGTGTGGTAGAGAGTGGAAGTCGATGCCCGGTAGAAAACGGGGTGATTGTAGGCAGTACTTTGGCAGACCCTGCTGCAGCGGAAGTGCCTGTCGTCGTTGCCAATGTCTCCTTCAGCCCAAAGAAAAGAAAACAAGGGACCATGGTGGGGTTGTGCCAAGAGATCGACCAGGAACCGAGAACCTGTGTCTGCAGGAGAACCTTGACGAAGCCCTAGGAGGAGCTGCCCGACTACCTGCGCGATTTGTTTGCCAGGAGCTCCCAGTGTCTGGAGGAGCCCCAAGTGGAACAGCTCAGGGAGCTTCTCGTGAGGAATGCAGATGTGTTTTCCACAGGAGACCTGGTCTTGGGGTGTACGGACCTGGTAGAGCACCACATCGACACAGGTAGCCACCGCCCAGTAAAGCAAGCTCCTCGAAGGATGGCACCAGCCCGTCGCAAGGAGATGGATGAGGTGATGGATGACCTCCGGCAAGAGGGGTTAATCGAGCGGTCCAGCAGCCCGTGGGCGTCTGCTGTAGTGCTCGTCAGGAAAAAGGACGGTTCCCTCAGGTGCTGCGTGGACTACCGAGCCCTCAACGATCTTACCATCAAGGATTCATACCCACTCCCACGGATCGACGACACGCTCGACGCTTTGGTGGGCTCCAAGTGGTTTTCAACACTAGATATGAAGTCGGGGTATCACCAAGTCAAAATGGCGGAGCAGGACAAAGAGAAAACAGCCTTCTCCTACGGTCAAGGCCTGTGGCAGTTTAAGGTCATGCCCTTTGGACTGTGCAACGCGCCGGCCACGTTCGAGCGGCTGATGGAGAGGGTGCTGGAGGGACTTCACTGGAAGACGGCACTCATCTACCTCGACGACGTGATTGTCATTGGCCAGACCTTCGAGCAGGAGATGGAAAGGCTATCCGAGGTTTCCGCCCGGTTTAGAGCTGCACACCTTAAGCTCAGCCCGAAGAAATGCTCCCTATTCCAAAAGGAGGTCCAATACTTGGGACACATCGTGAGCGAGGCTGGAGTACGCACTGATCCTGAGAAGGTGGCTGCGGTAAGGGACTGGCCGACACCCACCAACGTGAAGGAGCTGCGGAGCTTCCTCGGGTTGTGCTCATACTACCGCAGGTTTGTGAAAGGCTTCGCTACGATTGCTGCACCACTGCACCTCCTGACGAAGAAGGGGAGCAAGTTTGAGTGGACAGCGGAAACTCAGGTTACCTTTGAGAATCTCAAGGAGGCCCTCATCAGCTCGCCCATACTCACCTACCCAGACTCCTCTAAGCCTTTTATACTGGATTGTGATGCCAGTGATGAGGGGATTGGTGGAGTGCTATCCCAAGCATGTGCCAACATAGAGCGAGTTGTGGCCTACTTCAGCAAGAAGCTCACCCCCGCCGAGAAAAAACTATTGTGTGACCCGGAAAGAACTCCTGGCAGTAGTCAAATGCCTTGACTTTTTCCATGCTTACCTGTACGGTGCAACTTTCTCCATCCAAACGGATCACGCTGCATTGCGGTGGCTGAAGTCATTGAAAAACCCTGAGGGCCAACTTGCTCGCTGGATAGGTAAACTAGAGCAGCATCACTACACTATTGTGCACCGATCTGGGCTAACACACGGTAACGCGGACAGCTTAAGCCGGCGCCACTGCGTACCTGAGTGTCAACAGTGCCTCCAGAGGGAAAGCGTCCAGAATATGTGCCGCCGCACTACAGTGGAACAGACAGCGGAGGTGCCATGGGAAGACTTGGGAAAACTGCAGCGGGAGGACCGAGATCTGCGACCAATTATGGAGTGGCTGAGGCAGTCGTCAACGCGACCTGGGTGGGAGGTAATCTCGAGAGAGAGCCCTACCACCAAAAATTACTGGACTCAGTGGGACACTCTACGGATGGACAACGGGGTGTTGCAGCGACGCTGGGTTTCTCATGATGGTCTTGACCACTACTGGTCCACGGTGCTACCTATGAAGTCCCGGGAAGGCGTCTTGAAAGAAATGCACGACAGCATCACCAGCGGACACCTTGGGGTAAAGAAGACACTGAGTCGCCTGCGCCAAAGGTTTTACTGGGTTGGCATGAGGAAGGATGTGGAAGAATGGTGTCACGCGTGTGAGGTGTGCTGTGCAAAGAAGGGCCCCAAGAAGCGTCACCGTGCCCCATTGCAACTATACCAGGTTGGAGCCCCAATGGAACGGGTGGCAGTGGATATAGCAGGACCCTTGCCTCTGACGACGAACGGAAATAGGTTCATCTGCGTCGCAATGGATTACTTCACCAAGTGGCCGGAAGCCTACGCCATCTCTGACCAGGAAGCCACTACCATCACAAAGGTATTGGTGGAGGAATTCTTCTGTCGCTTCGGTGTGCCAATCGAGCTCCATTCCGACCAGGGAAGGAATTTTGAGTCAACAGTCCTTGCTGAGTGCTGCAAGCTTCTGGGTATCAAGAAGACCCGGACCACCCTTCTGCACCCACAGTCAGACGGAATGGTGGAGAGGTTTAATTGGACGTTGGGCCAGGAGTTGGCCAAGCAGTGCAACAATGACCAGTATTCATGGGATCAGAAGCTGCCTGCGCTCCTCATGGCCTACAGGTCTGCCGCCCACGAGACTACGGGGTTTTCGCCGGCAAAGCTGATATTTGGACGTGAGCTGCGATTGCCGGTGGACCTACTGACAGGAAGGCCTCCTGGGGAAGGCCTCCCAAGGGACGCCTCCAGTTTTGCCCGTCAGCTAGAGGAACGGCTGGAAGAGGTGCACCATCAAGTCCGTGGTGCCTTGAAGTTCTCCGGGGAGGCCATGAAGCGCGGTTACAATATGAGGGCAAGCCACGTTGACTTCAAGGAAGGAGACCAAGTCTGGCTTTACAACCCGCAGAGGAAGAAAGGACAGTCTCTGAAGTTACAGAGCCCCTGGGAAGGCCCTTATACTACTGTGCTAGAACGCCTCTCCGACGTGACTTACCGAATCCGGAAAAGGGAAAAGACCAAGCCGAAAGTTGTCCACGTCAACCGGCTATGGAGGTACCACGGTCCGGGAAACTACACCTGGGACAACTACAGACACTCAGCAGCCGACGACAACGCAAAGGACGTCCAGGACCGAGAGGAGGTCGATGACGACCTTTCAGCCGAGGGAGATAACCTCCCGGCTTCGGCAGATGTTCCAGGGACATCCCAAGAAACGGACGATGACGAGGCGCACCAGGAGACAGACGCGCAGGAGGCAGAGGATAGAAGACAGAGACAACGCGGGCGTCCACGGCGATACGACGATTATTATGTTTTGATTAATTTTCTTATGTTTGTATATAGTTAAGTGTGTAATCGGGACGATCACACTTAAGAGGGGGGGATAGTGTTGTGCTGGAAGCTTCTCCCGGGGTCTATGGGCCTCTGGAACACTCCGGGAGGAGCGAGCAGGGGGGCGGGGAGCAATGGCTCCGCCCGCGCCCCGCGGGGCACAGCCAGGCGCCAAGCGGGAAGTGTTGCCAACTCGCCCAGATTTTTACTACTTGTTCATTCTTGTATGATCGAATATACTGTAACGATCTAGACTGTACTGTTCGGTATATATATAGGAGAAGGGGGTGAGAGGGTCAGCCCCAGTCATAGTAAGCCATAGTCAGCTATAGTCTGTCCACGTCGAGTTGAACCCAGAAGCCCCTCCCCACAGGCGATGAAGGAAGGGCATAGCCGCTCTGTTGCTGGTGATTGGTTGATGGTGATGGGGAGCTAAGCCGATCTGGTTTGGGTGAAACCTGTTGGAGAGCGGACACTCAACAGGGCTTCCTTAATTTACTAAAATTCCTTCATATTTTTCGTAATGCGTGAAATACATCAACAAATGAGAATCCTGGATACATTTGCTGTCTACTAACACAAAAAAGTAATGGGTATCCGTAATCGTGGAGCAGATATTGGGTGAGGGAATGGACATTTCAAAACAACCAGAGTGAAAGCCGGAGCAGAATAGGTCAGACAGGATCGCCCCACCATCACCAAAGGAACTCTAATCCCCCTCCCCCTCTGGCCCCTCTTGGGTCAGGCAGGACACGTGAGGCATCTCTCTCTCTCTCTCTCTCTCTCTCTCTCTCTCTCTCTCTCTCTCTCTCTCTCTTCCGAAACAAAAGATCCTGCCTATCAAACCTATTAACCTTTTATAACGACCTCTTCACTGTTTATGACGTAACCAAATCACTGGACGTAGTCTATCTTGATTTCCAGAAAGCGTTTGATAAAGTCCCGCATCATAAATTACTTTACAAATTAAAGCAAATAGGTATTGACGGTCAAGTAAACCAATGGATCGCGAATTGGTTGAGCAACAGACAACAAAGAGTAGTGATTGACGGATTTAACTCAGAGTGGGCGCCTGTCACTAGTGGCGTCCCTCAGGGCTCGGTCCTTGGCCCAGTGCTCTTCATTATATACATCAACGACGTGGATGTTGGACTCAATAACCGCATTAGTAAATTTGCAGACGACACAAAGATTGGTAACTCGGTTCTGACTGACGAAGACAGGCAAAGCCTCCAAGAGGATTTGCACAAAATTTCAGCTTGGTCGGATAGATGGGAGATGCCCTTTAACGTAGACAAGTGCCAGGTCCTTCAAATTGGAACGAGGAATAAGAAGTTCGAATACGAAATGCGCGGCGTTAAACTCAAAAGCGTTCAATGCGTCAAGGACTTGGGGGTCAAAATCGCGTCAAACCTCAAATTCTCACAGCAATGCATCGATGCAGCAAATAAAGCGAACAGAATGTTGGGCTTCATTAAAAGAAACTTTGTATTCAAGAATAAAGATGTAATACTCCTGCTCTACAACAGTTTAGTCAGACCCCACTTGGAATATGCGGTACAGTTTTGGTCTCCCCACCATGCAAAGGATATTGCTAAATTAGAAGGTGTTCAGCGTCGGGCAACGAAAATGATCCCTTCCTTGCGCAACAAATCCTACGAAGAAAGGCTTTCTACCCTTAACATGTTCTCTCTTGAGAAACGTCGCCTCCGAGGAAAACTGATCGAATGTTTTAAAATACTTAATGGTTTCACGAATGTAGACAGATCAACATTGTTTATGATCGATGACACTTTGCGCACGAGGAACAATGGCGTAAAACTCAGATGTAGACAAGTAAATTCAGACTGCACCAAATTTTTCTTCACCAACGTTATAGTGCGAGAATGGAATAAGCTTCCACCATCAGTGGTCCAGTGTAACACGATTGACTCCTTCAAAAATAAGCTCGACCGTCACTTCCTTCAACTTAATATCAACTAGAGTAGAAATGCAACGTTTTGGAGTCTTCTGATTAATGTAAAATCACTTAGGTTTAAGGACAGACCACCAAGTCTGGACCATGGGGTCTGTGTGGTCTGATTTTCTATGTAAATCTATGTAAATCTCTCAGATCAACATTATTTATGATCGATGACACTTTGCGAACGAGGAACAATGGCATAAAACTCAAATGTAGACAAGTAAATTCAGACTGCACCAAATTTTTCTTCACCAACGCTGTAGTGCGAGAATGGAATAAGCTCCCACCGTCAGTGGTCCAGTGTAACACGATTGACTCCTTCAAAAACAAGCTCGACTGTCACTTCCTTCGACTTAATATCAACTAGAGTTGAAATGCAACGTTTTGGAGCCTTCTGATTAATGTAGAATCACTTAGGTTTAAGGACAGACCACCTAGTCTGGACCATGGGGTCTGTGTGGTCTGATTTTCTATGTAAATCTATGTAAATCTCTCTCTCTCTCTCTCTCTCTCTCTCTCTCTCTCTCTCTCTCTCTCTCTCTCTCTCTCTCTCTCTCTCTCTCTCTCTCTCTCTCTCTATATATATATATATATATATATATATATATATATATCTATCTATCTATCTATATATATATATATATATATATATATATATATATATATATATATATATATATATATATATATATATATATATATATATATATATATATATATATATATATATATATATATATATATATATATATATATATATATATATATATATATATATATATATATATATATATATATATATATATATATATATTTTTTTTTTACAACAAAGGAGGCAGCTCAAGGGCACAAAAAAAAGCCCGCTAATCGCTGCTCCTAAAAAAAGAATCAGAAGAGGTGGCCAAAAGCAAGGTCAGATTTGGAAGGAGAGGTGTCCTGATACCCTCCTCTTGAAAGAGTTCAAGTCGTAGGCATGAGGAAATACAGATGAAGGAAGATTGTTCCAGAATTTACCAGCGTGAGGGATGAAAGAGTGAAGATGCTGGTTAACTCTTGCATAAAGGGTTTGGACAGTATAGGGATGAGCATGAGTAGAAAGTCGTGTGCAGTGGGGCCGCGGGAGGGGGGGAGGCATGCAGTTAGCAAGTTCAGAAGAGCAGTCAGCTCTTCGATAGAAAGAGAGGCAACATCGCGGCGGAATTTAAGAGGTAGAAGACTAACAGTAGGAGGAGAGCTGATGAGACGAAGAGCCTTAGCCTCCACTCTGTCCAGAAGAGCTGTGTGGGTGGAGCCCCCCCATACGTGAGATGCATACTCCATACGAGGGCGGACAAGGCCCCTGTATATGGAGAGCAACTGCGCGGGGGAGAAGAACTGGTGGAGACGATACAGAACGCCCAACCTCGAGGAAGCTGATTTAGCGAGAGAGGAGATATGAAATTTCCAGTTGAGATTTTGAGTTAAGGATAGACCGAGGATGTTTAGTGTTGAAGAAGGTGACAGCTAAGTGTTGTCGGAGAATAGGGGATAGGTGTTTGGAAGATTGTGTCGAGTTGATAGGTGGAGAAATTGAGTTTTTGAGGCATTGAAGGACACAAGGTTCCTTCTGCCCCAATCGGAAATGATAGCAAGGTCTGAGGTTAAGCGTTCTGCAGCCTCCAGTCTGGAGTCGTGTACTTCCTGTTGTGATGGTCTTCTATTGAAAGAAGTTGAATAATGCAGAGTGGAGTCGTCGGAGTACGAGTGGACAGGACAGTTTGTTATGGAAAGAAGATCATTGATGAATAACAGGAAGAGAGTGGGTGATAGGACAGAGCCCAGTGGAATGCCACTGTTGAAAGGTTTAGCGGAAGAGCAGTGACTGTCTACCACCGCAGAGATAGAACGGCCGGAAAGGAAACTGGAGATAAAGGAACAGAGAGAGGGATAGAATCCGAAAGAGGGCAGTTTAGAAAGCAAAGACTGGTGCCAGACTCTATCGAAGGCTTTCGATATGTCTAGCGCAACAGAGAAAGTTTCACCGAAACTGCTAAGAGAGGATGACCAAGAGTCAGTTAAGAGAGCAAGAAGATCGCCAGTAGAACGCCCCTTGCGGAATCCATACTGGCGATCAGATAGAAGATTAGAAGTGGAAAGGTGCTTTTGAATCTTCCTGTTAAG
Organism: Eriocheir sinensis; assembly: GCF_024679095.1. Classification (NCBI taxonomy): domain Eukaryota; kingdom Metazoa; phylum Arthropoda; class Malacostraca; order Decapoda; family Varunidae; genus Eriocheir; species Eriocheir sinensis. Next base: position 11,005 of record NW_026110921.1, on the reverse strand, counting down.
GATTGATTCAAAAGCTTTAGATAGACATGAAAGTAAAGCTATTGGGCGGTAGTTTGAGGGATTGGAGCGGTCACCCTTCTTAGGCACAGGCTGTAAAAAGACATACTTCCAGCAGGAAGGAAAGATAGATGTTGATAGGCAGAGACGAAAGAGTTTGACCAGGCAGGGTGTCAGCGCAGAAGCACAGTTTTTAAGGACAATAGGAGGCACTCCATCAGGTCCATAAGCCTTCTGAGAGTTGAGGCCAGAGAGGGCATAGAAAACATCATTAGGAAGAATCTTAATAACAGGCATGAAAGAGTCAGAGGGGGGATGAGTAGGAGGAATATGCCCAGAATCGTCCAAGGTGGAGTTTTCACAGAAAGTTTGAGCGAAGAGTTCAGCCTTAGAGACAGATGAGACGGCAGTGCTGCCGTCAGGGTTAAGGAGAGGAAGGAAAGAGGAAGAAGTGAAATTGGAGGAGATATTTATGGCTATATGCCAGAAGTCACGCGAAGAATTAGAAGAAGCAAGGTATTGACATTTTCTATTTATAAAAGAAGTTTTGGTAAGTCGGAGAATAGATTTGGCACGATTCCGGGCTGAAATGTATAGATAAAAGTTAGTGGGAGTTCGAAGGCTCTGGAACCCTTTGTGAGCTGCCTCTCTATCTTTAATAGCACGAGAACAAGCATGATTAAACCAAGGCTTTTTAGCATAAGGAGTAGAGAAAGTACGTGGAATGTATGCCTCCATTCCAGAGACAATCACCTCTGTGATGCGCAGAGCACACACAGAGGGGTCTCTCTCCTGGAAGCAGTAATCATTCCACGGGAAATCGGAAAAGTACATCCTCAGGTCGTCCCATCGAGCTGAAGCAAAATGCCAGAAGCATCGCCCCCTCGGTGGGTCCAGAGGATGTACAGGAGCGATAGGACAGGATACAGAAATAAGGTTATGATCGGAGGAGCCCAACGGAGAGAACAGTTTGACAGAGTAAGCAGAAGGATTAGAGGTAAGGAAGAGGTCTAGAATGTTGGGCCTGTCTCCAAGACGGTCGGGAATACGAGTAGGGTGCTGAACCAAATGCTCTAGGTCGTTGAGGAGAGCAAAGTTGAAGGCTTGTTCACCAGGCTCGTCAGTGAAAGAGGATGAAAGCCAAAGCTGGTGGTGAACATTGAAATCTCTGAAGATGGAGATTTCAGCGAAGGGAGAGTGGGTCAAGATGCGCTCCACTTTAGAGTTCAAATAGTCAAAGAGTTTTACATAGTTAGTAGAGTTAGGTGAGAGATAAACAGCACAGATGTATTTAGTAATAGAATGACAATGAAGTCTTAGCCAGATGGTGGAAAATTCAGAAGAGTCAAGGTCGTGGGCACGAGAGAAAGTGATGTCGTTGCGCACGTAGGCGCAACATCCAGCTTTGGATTGAAATTTAGGATAGAGATAGTAGGAGGGAACAGAGTAGAGGTTGCTCTCAGTAGCCTCAGAAACCTGTGTTTCGGTGAGGAAGAGACGGTGAGGTTTAGAGGAGGAGAGATGGTGTTCCACAGAATGAAAATTAGAACGGAGACCGCGAATGTTGCAGAAATTGATAAGGAGGAGGTTCGAGGAGTTATCAGGACACCTCTCAAGTCGGCAGCCAGAAGGGGAGTCCTCCCTGGGGGAAGTTATGGTCCGCCCCCCCCCAGGCGGGGATTCCGAGGCAGTTATTTTTTTCCGCCATGTTGAATTTTGAATTTTGGGAAAAGGTGTGTGTGTTTTGTGAATGTAGTGTGGTGTAGAAAGAAGAGGAACTCTTTGGAGAGCATGCTGAACTGCTCTCTGGTGTTGATGAGACAAAAGGGAAACGGTTAGTGAGGACATGGGAAGGGTCTTTGAAGGGCTTCAGCACCCTCCTCGCTTCCCATATATATATATATATATATATATATATATATATATATATATATATATATATATATATATATATATATATATATATATCGTGTGTGTGTGTGTGTGTGTGTGTGTGTGTGAGATGGGTTGGGTTGGGTCGCTAATCCCGAGGTTCGAGGGAGAGCCTGCGGCCTTGACCTCCGTGCTGCTGTCCACCTACCCCCATGCTCGTCACCAAACGAACTTTGACGTAGTGCACTGCACTTCCCACTTCCCTAGCCAGCCAATCCCACATATTTAGGTGGAGTCAGTAGGAGGATAGCAGGCGGGGCTTCTTGGGTCAACTCAAAGCAAACGGACTATAGTGGTCAGTGAAGAGTCAGAGTGAATTGTACTACTAAGGAAAAATATTAAATCACAGAAGCTGTGCAAGGTGTTTTACATATCTCCCTCCCACGGAGTCTCCTGACGGCGACACGGAACCCAAGTAACACGTCCGGCATAACAATACCAATAAAGAGGTTAAATGTTCAGTTAACACTTACCGAGAGGTGATGTAGAATTATATTTTGAGGAGACTAAAGAAGACTAGAGTGTAGGTCTATCCGTCCATCATGGTGGCGATAGGAGAACTAGACTTCAGGTGTCAGTCCCGCGTATGAAGGGGTTGCACTGACGTCACACCGCTTCGCTTTTGTTTTAGGAAAAACAACTGTCAGCCATTTTGGGAGGCAAGAGCGATCAGCTGAGCCCCTGCCCCCTGATGATGGCTGGCCCGTGCCTCCCGTCTTCATATCACAATCTAAGTGAATATGCAACAAATCTGGACAGTGAGGCTAGGCTTCGTTATATAACTATCCATTAGGCTGCCAAATGATGATGGACATACAGTATATACATTTATTATCAAACTTCAAGATATATTTGATAATAAGAACAATAAAATATATGACTAATTTAACCCCGGGCATCCGCGGGCGTTTTTTTTTTTTTTTTTTTTTTACAACAAAGGAGACAGCCCAAGGGCACAGAAAAAAAGGAAACAATAATAAAAAAAAAAAAAGCCTGCTACTCGCTGCTCCTATAAAAGAATCAAAAGAGGTGGCCGAAAGAGAGGTCAATTTCGGGAGGAGAGGTGTCCTGATATCCTTCTCTTGAAAGAGTTTAAGTCGTAGGCAGGAGGAAATACAGATGAAGGAAGATTGTTCCAGAGTTTACCAGCGTGAGGGATGAAAGAGTAAAGATGCTGGTTAACTCTTGCATAAGGGGTTTGGATAGTATAGGGATGAGCATAAGTAGAAAGTCGTGTGCAGCGGGGCCGCGGGAGGGGGGAGGCATGCAGTTAGGAAGCTCAGAAGAGCAGTCAGCGTGGAAATATCGATAGAAGATAGAAAGAGAGGCAACATCGCGGCAGGTAGAAGACTAACAGTAGGAGGAGGAGAGCTGATGAGACGAAGAGCCTTAGACTCCACTCTGTCCAGAAGAGCTGTGTGAGTGGAGCCCCCCCACATGTAAGATGCATACTCCATACGAGGGCGGACAAGGCCCCTGTATATGGAGAGCAACTGCGCGGGGGAGAAGAACTGGCGGAGACGATACAGAACGCCCAACCTCGAGAAAGCTGATTTAGCGAGAGAGGAGATGTGAAGTTTCCAGTTGAGATTTTGAGTTAAGGATAGACCGAGGATGTTTAGTGTTGAAGATGGTGATAGCTGAGTGTTGTCAAAGAATAGGGGATAGGTGTTTGGAAGATTGTGTCTAGTTGATAGGTGGAGAGATTGAGTTTTTGAGGCATTGAAGGACACAAGGTTCCTTCTGCCCCAATCGGAAATGATAGCAAGGTCTGAGGTTAAGCGTTCTGCAGCCTCCAGTCTGGAGTCGTGTATTTCCTGTTGTGATGGTCTTCTATTGAAAGAAGTTAAATAATGCAGAGTGGAGTCGTCGGCGTATGAGTGGACAGGACAGTTTGTTATGGAAAGAAGATCATTGATGAATAACAGGAAGAGAGTGGGCGATAGGACAGAGCCCTGTGGAACACCACTGTTGATAGGTTTAGGGGAAGAACAGTGACCGTCTACCACCGCGGAGATAGAACGGCCAGAAAGGAAACTGGAGATAAAGGAACAGAGAGAGGGATAGAATCCGAAAGAGGGCAGTTTAGAAAGCAAAGACTGGTGCCAGACTCTATCGAAGGCTTTCGATATGTCTAGCGCAACAGAGAAAGTTTCACCGAAACGGCTAAGAGAGGATGACCAAGAGTCAGTTAAAAGAGCAAGAAGATTACCAGTAGAACGCCCCTTGCGGAACCCATACTGGCGATCAGATAGAAGGTTAGAAGTGGAAAGGTGCTTTTGCATCTTCCGGTTAAGGATTGATTCAAAAGCTTTAGATATACATGAAAGTAAAGCTATAGGGCGGTAGCTTGAGGGATTGGAACGGTCACCCTTCTTAGGCACAGGCTGTACAAAGGCATACTTCCAGCAGGAAGGAAAGGTAGATGTTGATAGGCAGAGACGAAAGAGTTTGACCAGGCAGGGTGTCAGCACGGAAGCACAGTTTTTAAGGACAATAGGAGGCACTCCATCAGCTCCATAAGCCTTCTGAGAGTTGAGACCAGAGAGGGCATAGAAAACATCTTTAGGAAGAATCTTAATAACAGGCATAAAGGAGTCAGAGGGGGGATGAGTAGGAGGAATATGCCCAGAATCGTCCAGGGTGGAGTTCTTACAGAAAGTTTGAGCGAAGAGTTCAGCCTTAGAGACAGATGAGACGGGAGTGCTGCCGTCAGGGTTAAGGAGAGGAGGGAAAGAGGAAGAAGTGAAATTGGAGGAGATATTTCTGGCTAGATGCCAGAAGTCACGGGAACAATTAGAAGAAGCAAGATGTTGACATTTTCTATTGATAAAAGAAGTTTTGGTAAGTCGGAGAATAGATTTGGCACGATTCCGGGCTGAAATGTAAAGGTCATAGTTAGCGGGAGTTCGAAGGCTCTGGAACCTTTTGTGAGCTGCCTCTCTATCTTTAATAGCACGAGAACAAGCATGATTAAACCAAGGCTTTTTAGCATGAGGAGTAGAGAAAGAACGTGGAATGTATGCCTCCATTCCAGAGACAATCATCACTAAGATGCGCTGGCCACACACAGAGGGGTCTCTCTCCTGGAAGCAGTAATCATTCCACGGGAAATCGGAAAAGTACATCCTCAGGTCGTCCCACCGAGCTGAAGCAAAATGCCAGAAGCATCGCCTCCTCGGTGGGTCCAGAGGATGTACAGGAGCGATAGGACAGGAAACAAAAATAAGGTTATGATCGGAGGAGCCCAACGGAGAGAACAGTTTGACAGATTAAGCAGAAGGATTAGAGGTAAGGAAGAGGTCTAGAATGTTGGGCCTGTCTCCAAGACGGTCGGGAATACGTGTAGGGTGCTGAACCAACTGCTCTAGGTCATTGAGGAGAGCAAAGTTGTAGGCTTGTTCACCAGGCTGGTCAGTGAAAGGATGAAAGCCAAAGCTGGTGGTGAACATTGAAATCTCCCAAAATGGAGATTTCAGCGAAGGGAGAGTGAGTCAAGATGTGCTCCACTTTAGAATTCAAATAGTCAAAGAATTTTACATAGTTAGTAGAGTTAGGTGAGAGATAAACAGCACAGATGTATTTAGTAATAGAATGACAATGAAGTCTTAGCCAAATGGTAGAAAATTCAGAAGAGTCAAGGTCGTGGGCACGAGAGCAAGTGATGTCGTTACGCACGTAGGCGCAACATCTAGCTTTGGATTGAAATTTAGGATAGAGATAGTAGGAAGGAACAGAGTAGAGGTTGCTGTCAGTAGCCTCAGAAACCTGTGTTTCGGTTAGGAAGAGAGATGGTGTTCCACAGAATGAAAATTAGAACGAAGACCACGAATGTTGCAGAAATTGATAAGGAGGAGGTTCGAGGAGTTATCAGGAGACCTCTCAAGTCGGCAGCCAGAGGGGGAGTAAGAACGTAAGGGGTTCGCAAAAAGCCCACTGGCCTATACTTAGCAGCCCCTGTCTACCTACCGCGAGTGGCAGTGTAGCACCTATCAGTAACAGTAATAGAGGGCCACTAACACCCACACCCACACAGTGATAGATGAACACTAACACACACAGTAATAGATGGACACTAACACACACACACACACACACACACACACACACACACACAGTAATAGATACACTAACACCCACACCCACACAGTAATAGATACACTAACACCCACACCAACACAATAATAGATGGGCCACTAACACCCACCCACACAGTAATAGATGGACACTAACATCCACACCCACACAGTAATAGATGGACACTAACACACACACTCACACAGTAATAGATGGGCCACTAACACATCCACCCACACAGTAATAGATGGGCCACTATAACACACCCACCCACACAGTAATAGATGGGTCACTAACACCCACACCCACACAGTAATAGACGGGCGACTAACACACCCACCCACACAGTAATAGATGGGCCACTAACACACCCACCCACACAGTAATAGATGGGCGACTAACACACCCACCCACACAGTAATAGATGGGCAACTAACACACCCACCCACACAGTAATAGATGGGCGACTAACACACCCACCCAGACAGTAATAGATGGGCCACTAACATCCACACCCACACAGTAATAGATGGGCGACAAACACACCCACCCACACAGTAATAGATGGGCCACTAACACACCCACCCACACAGTAATAGATGGGCGACTAACACACCCACCCACACAGTAATAGATGGGCCACTAACACAAACACCAACACAGTAATAGATGGGCCACTAACACACCCACCCACACAGTAATAGATGGGCGACTAACACACCCACCCACACAGTAATAGATGGGCCACTAACACAAACACCAACACAGTAACATATGGCGTGGAAAAGCTGAGGAGCTCTCTTGCGGTGAATATGTGCCTCCCAAAATGGCGGGCCTTTGCGGGGCAGCTGAGAAGTGATCAGCTGATCGCTGCTGATGACGTCACGTGCAACCCCTCGATTAACACTTCATGAATGAAGTCCTTTAAAATCATAAAATACAAATACTTGCGCCGTTAAGTGCTTTAATATAGCGAAAATAACGTAGAACTCTTAAAGACCGTTTTATGTCTGAAATCGTATTGATCCATGGACGTTGTACATATTTCTAAGAGAGGAACTACTTTCTTCAGCGCATGAATACCAAATCGAATCCGTCACAAGGTTCAGTCAGACGAAGAGCACCGTGGTGAATTCAGATAAACATTGGACTTAGAAAATCTTAAGGCATCCCCACATATTCAAGCCGTTGACGCAGTAAATGGTAAATCTTAAGAATCACCACTCCACCCCCTCCACCACCCCAGCCCCCCCAGTCCCCCAAGACAAGCCTGGGGAACTGTGGGGAACCGGGGTATTGGGGGGGGGGAACCCATATCACTGAAAAATGGCCTTCCAAAATTTCCCTAGAAAAATCCCTAAATCAGGAAAAATTCCCTAGTCTCCAAAGTAGGGAAAATCCCTACCGTATACTCACATGCGTGGGCTAATCGCTGACCAAGCATACCATCGCTAACCACCCCAAAACAGCCCTGAGCCATGACTCAAGGTCATCCGGGACTCGGGCTGAACAGGCCCGGGCTATACCCGGCCCTCAGCATGGCAGCCGTTGGGCTGCGTGTTCTAAAAAAAAAAATAACCACGCGTGGTGGACCTGGTCTCACATGCGTGGGCTAGTCGCTAACCAAGCATACCACCGCTAACCAAGCGTACCATCGCTAACCAAGCGTACCATCGCTAACCAAGCGTACCATCGCTAACCAAGCATACCAGCGCTAACCAAGCGTACCGTCGCTAACCAAACGTTTGTAGAAAAAAAATATATGAAGACCAAGTGATGCTTCATACGGTAGGTAATGAATGCGAGCTATTTTGCGGCGGCGGCGTTAGCTCGATTAATCCCTTTAGGGAGCTGTGGTTTTGGTGGTCGTTAGCTCGATTAATCCTTGTAGGGAACAGTGATTTTGGTGGTGGGCGGCCAAATCACTGAAAAATGGGCTTTCAAAATGTCCCTACAAAAATCCCCAAAATCGGGAAAAATCCCTAGTCTTTAAAGAAAGGAAATTCCCTAACGTATACTCTTGTAATCTATTCCTATATAACGTAGTAGCCGCTGCAGCGGGTCTGTTGACGAGTGTAGGGCGTGTACTTGGATGGTCAGCGTAGTTGAACCCCCACCCCACCACCCCAATCGTAGTCGAGCAACTCTTGGGAAATGTCATGTTTCATAATTACATATGGTACAATACTGACGGTTAACCCGTCCACTTCTTGTAAGTTGATGCTAGATCATTTTTACCGAGTAGTTTAAGGTACAAAATAAAACAGATTTGTGACAGCTGTCATCCAGATCGAACTGACGCTCCTGCTGTTAACTGACGCGGGAGTGACCTACCGACTGCTACGTATGACCCTGGCCTCCATTTTACTCAAATTCCACTATAAGTATAGCGCATTGAACAATATCCGTTTGTTTTCTGACACGTGCTTGTCACACCATATGTTACACTTGACACGCCCGTGTCTTTGTTGGACCCGGTACTGGGATAGTAATCGGTCCTTTTGTCAACCTATATGCACACCAATAAAGAGGTTAAATACTCAGTTAACACTTACCGAAAGGTAAAGTAGACGGATATTTTGAGGGAGTGAGTGTCGGGCCTTCCATCCATTATGGCGGCTTGAAAACAACTGACTTCAGGAACCCGCCGTTAGGTGCCGCCGCTGATACCCTCGCGTAGTAACATTTTACGAATGTATTAGAAAATACAAATAGCTGTGGCATTAGTTGCTTTAATATAGAGAAAAAAATAACATAAAACTCTTAAAAGACCGTTTTTTTGTCCGAAATCGTTATAATCCATGCGCATTTTGGATATTACTGACTTAGGAACTAGTTTGTAGGGTGCACTGCAAGGCAGGTATGAGGCTCAGTCTGTGCATAGAGGCGCTTGTGAAACAATAACAATGGACTTAGAAAATCCAAGCCACCTAACTCTATAATTAAAGAGGCTTGCCCCCCTGGCCCCTCCCCAAGGTAAAACGTATACGAAAATGCATTATAATAATAATTCTTTCACGTGCTAAGATACTACGAATATTGGTTTGGAGTGGTTGTTCTTGAGTTTTGCCTGCTATTTTTTCGGTATATTAGAAGCAGTAGTTAGCTAGATTAACCAAATAGATTACAAGAGTATACGTTAGGGACTTTCCTTACTTTCGAGACCAGGGAATTTTCCCTATTTAAGGGATTTTTAGGGAAATTTTGGAAGCCCATTTTTCTGTGATTTTGCCTTCCCCCCAGAGCCTTACATGCCTAAGTGCCGCCCCAGGACAAAGTTCTCAATGACGCCCCCCCCCCCCCCCCCAATCACCACTTCCCACCTCCACCCCGTACCTTTACTGCCTATGACCCTAATTTGGGCAACGTGATTATAGGATACCGGTATACACAATAAAAGATGCTTTTGCTGTGTGTGCCGTATAATTAAGTGAAATTTAAAGAGTAAAGGTAAAAGGATAAGGGAAAATATTTCATATTTTGTTGATTTTAATGCAAAAATTGTCGATTACGGTAAACTATTCAGGCCTTCTTTGACCTTTTTGTTTATTATTATTATTATTTTGTCAACCTTGTGGGCGGCAGGTCCAGGCTGGAATTGCCGCCCCCCTAAAAGTGCCGCCCCCGGGCAAATGCCCCCCCCCCCCCATGTGAGGGTCCTGCTTTCCCCCCCAAACCCCGGTTCCCCACAGCTCCTCAGGCTAGTTTTGAGGGTAGGGGGGACTGGGGTGGTGGAGGAGAAGTAGTTGTTCTGTAGTTTTACCCCTTTATCCTCTACATTGATACTCTTACATGGCCAAGATAGTTCATAAAATATGAACGAACGCTCAACAAACATGACGAGTGTTAATATTTTACATGAATCAATTAATCATAGATGCTCCCTCCACCTTTGAGGCACCACGCGCAAGACATTTATTATATGGACAGACTTCCAATATACACTTAATTACCACTTATAATGCACAGGGTTGTGGTGTGTTTTACCAACTGTATTTTTCAGCATCCTTGGCCTGTTAGACAGTTCTCAGACCTGTACGCTCTTCGTTCATTAAGATATGTTTACTGATTCTGACAGAGTGCATGACAACACTAAATATTTCATTGTATTTGGGTGTGGCGTGACTTACCGAGTTAATATTTTACAGCATCCTTGATCTGCTAGACGTTCCACCGTCCGCCCCTAGGCTGGTCTCACACGTAACCGCGCCCCCTCACCAATCGCTTGTCTTGGTTTTGTAGTAGGACCTACTTTATGTATCTGATATGTATTGCAGCTGTCACTGGTGGAAGAGGTATCTCTAACCAACTTGTTGTTTTTTAGTCTATGTCTTAAACGGTAGCAAGTGTGGACTGCCACATACGATGGGTTAATGAGAGGAACTGAATCAACACGACAGACCAATAATCCGGAGACTGCGCAGTTCGCCGCACACACCAGTCACCCTCCGCTCTACATATCCATAGTTCATGCACTAGAGACGTCTTCCACGTACACAATGTACATATTTACAAATCGTTGACACTGTTCTCTGGCTGATAAATAAATCTATATCAAGCAGTAAATCACAGGGTAGCACGTATATACGTACAGGAACGTACCTTTCACAAATTTACGAACTTCAGTAACCAGAGCCTGCGTTGGCCGAATTTCACTCCCAGTCTAATCCTCTGCGTAAAATTCCTATGATGTGCACCCTCTGAGACTCAGACAAGCCTCCAAATAAGCATGCAGTAGTTAACTGAGTAGGTATACGAGGCGATATAGTCGTACGTCTGGCCGTGCTGGTTCTCTTATTTGTGTTTCAGGATGAACTAATTCGTCGTCAATACTTTAATATGTTTTCAGATTGATCGCAGTTATGACTGGCATCACTCAGTACTCAGTAGTCGCCAAGAATTCAGAGAACTTTCCTTTGGCTTCTATCAAAATGCTCAGTGCATGTAGGACGACGTATACTTCCTCTCTCTCTCTCTCTCTCTCTCTCTTGGTGGGATT
>NW_026110920.1:32500-57468 GCF_024679095.1 Eriocheir sinensis | reverse complement strand
TCTTGATCATCATAAAATCATTGCAACGTGTTATCAGTTCATGCAAGTTGAAATTTCCCGCCATTTTCTCCACCCATCACGACACAACCCACTCCTCTCAAGATGAGCGAGGAAAGCCAAACACAGAACCCTCCTGAAGGAAGAGCGGAGAAGTTTGAGTCACCCTCTCCTTTACCTGGTGGTGTCCAAGAATCAACTACCAGCTCGACGACCTTGCACATGCCCACCACCAACATCAGCATCCCTGTGTAGAGAAGAGGTTGCCAGCGCGTATCTGTTGTTACATAACTACCCGTCCAATGTTTTTTTCCCATATCGCAGGTGCGTACACTGGGTGAATGCACCTCCCCATAAACTGTGAACTTTTCAGGATTCTTTTGGAGCTTTAGAGATAATTATCGGCATGCAGAGTTGCAGAATCCGTCAGGCTTTCATCTTTGTTCCTAGTCCCATCGAAGAGAAAACTATTTTTTTGTTGTTCATGAGGGTCTCGAGCTGGAGTTGATCAACGCCTTCCGGATGATTCTTTTATTTATTTATGAAGCATCGTGTTGCGATCTTTCTATTACATCATTTTGTTTTCCTTTTCCTTAAACCTAGGAAGGAGTGGTGGGTGATCTAGAATCTGAGGATTATCTAAAAGTAGATAGGGGTAAGGGGTGGCTGAGTGGTTAGCGTGCTGGGCTCACATTCACCACGCCATCGACAACGTCGGTTCGAATCCCCACGCTACCACCTGGGATTTTTCAGTCACCGCCGAGTGGCCTAAGACTACCCACATGCTGTCCAGAAGACCACCCATCAACCCGGACTCAAAAAGAAACCGTCCAGTGAATCAGAATGAGTTCCGGGGGGCAGCATGAGCCGAGCATAACTGGCGCCACTATAAAAATTGCCTGCGCCATGGCGGGCTTGGGCCGACCATCTGGCCCCTGAAGAAAGCCTACTGGCGTTATTGGCGGGAATGTAAAAAAAAAAAAATACAAGACACCTTCCTCTAGGTCTAGGAGACGGTAGCTGAGCCCACAAGAGGTAACAACATTTTAAACTTAAGTCTTAGCTAACAACGAGAATATGATCAGTGAGCTAGACGTTAGGGGAGAGCTAGGTGGTAGTGACCAGAAGGAGATTTGTTTTAACTTAGACTGGGCGGTTGCCCATGAACTCAATCCTGTGTTGGTGCCAGACTTTAAAAGAGCCGATTACGAGAAGCTTAGAAGAGACCCTGAGGAGGTAAATTGGGGAACCTTAGGGCTAGACGAGCGCCGGATCTCAGAGCTGGAACCTGAAGGGCAGGGGAACCATATAGAAGTGACCTACAATAATTTTGCTAAGAGTAATAGCAGAGGATCAGAGGCAGTATATCCCTAACCAAGCACGCGGAAAGGAAGATAATGAGCCTAAATGAATGACCCGCCGGCTTGCTATAATGATTGGCTTAAAGAAGAATTAATAGGAAAAAGAATGGAAAGCACCACCTCAGTGGTAGGTATGTTAACTAAATACCAGCTGTAGATCGGTAAAGAAGAAACATCTGCCTAGCAAAAAGGAATTACAAGATTAGGGCAGACAAGGCCAAGAGCTATCTCCTAGGGAGTTTTTAAATTATACAGAACGAAACAAGGAGAATTGACCATTGAAACAAACACAGAAAAATATAGATACTTGATTTATTATTTTTTCTTTCAGAATTCGCTGATTGGATGCACACAAGATTTATATAGTCACAAGTGTGAATGTCGTTCAAGGTGACGTCATCATCAAATGGAGTTTATTATAGTATTTATTTCTGCATTTTATCAAAAATGACGCAGCTAATTATTTTTTCCTATTATTCATAATGTAGGGCACACACTCAAGAAAGAGCAATATATTTGTGCAGTTATATATATATATATATATATATATATATATATATATATATATATATATATATATATATATATATATATATATATATATATATATATATATATATATATATATATATATATATATATATATATATACTTAGTCTTAACATAGAACTCTTTTGACTCTTTTAATGTCTTGAACGAAAACTTAGCTTAAATGTTTCGGGCAGAGCTGCTTAATATATCGTTATATAAGGTAAAAACTTACACTCTATTGAATTTATTTCCTTTCTCTCAGTATCATCATATTTTGTGTATTTATAAATCACTCCAAAACATCCCTTCCTTCGAATAATATTATGTATTTGAACGAAAGTCAGTAAACTGTGTCACATTTCCTGTAGCGCGACTGTACACACACACACATATATATATATATATATATATATATATATATATATATATATATATATATATATATATATATATATATATATATATATATATATATATATATATATATATATATATATATATATATACATATATACTATCTCAATGCCCCAAGAACAACTTACACAAAAATCATACAAAATGCAAAACCTACCAACAACCTTGTCAAATATCTCAAATAATTAACCAGAATTAATGTCTATGAATCGAATACAACGTGAAATATTCCATGTTTTTATTTTCTTTATTTAAAATAGTCTATGTCTATAGAACCAGATTAAGCCTTTGACAAACAAAACGAAGAAACAACAAAAAAGGAATTTTGGTATAAAAGCAAAGATTGTCATCGTAATTTCAACGGTAGCAGGAGCAGAAGCCTTTAAAACAGCAACACTCAAGGGTGTCCATAGGCATGGGCTGACCTGGGGTCTGGAAGTGTATTGAAAATCTGAAACGCTGAACAGGTGATTACACAAATGTTATAACAAATGCAATATACCGTAGAAAGTGGCAGAAAATGTTCAAACGTTCATATGTCACAAAAGAAGCCGCCATGAGAGGCACCTACATAAAACAACATTTATTCATATTGACATACGCTAAATAAAAAAGCTGGGAACACATTGTTCTTTAGCATTACGAAACTGTTGAGATTCGCAGGTCAAGTTTTCATTCTTCGTCCCAGCGTTAGAGAAATGATCGTTGATAACTTGGTCGATCCAGGGCTGCGCTTTCAGCATCGTCTGCGGTACACCCCCGGCACGCCGAGGTCCCACACCCGATGCCCCACGCCACTCACGCCCACCTGCCGGAGAACAACATACAGGGCTAGGCTGTAGAGGCGGCTCAGTTACAATGCACATCGTTACAGGTCCCATGGCGGACCCTTTCATGAGGGGTGTGTATTAATAAACCTCTTTAGAACTATCCATCGACTTTTTTTTTTTTGGGGGGTAGAGAGCAATGGTTTTGTAGCTTATCTTTTCCGTTTCTATTTTCCATTTGTTTGCCCTTAAATGATTCTTCTGGTACGTAAAGGAAAATGACATGAGAAAAAAATTACCTGCACGTAGTAGCGAGAGTCACTTCAGGCGACATGTCAGGGGGACCCGCTGTCCCCGTGCAGGGGTCCTGACCTCCTCTGTCCCCCGGCGCAGAGGAAGCTGTCGTGCAGGATAAAGCGAGGCCCCAGCCGAGTACCCTGCAGGGCGGTCTGGCACTGGGCGTGGTCCACCACGGGCAGCGATACTCTTCTTCATCACCTGGTGGGAAGGACAGGTGTGTTTCAGCTGGTTTATGTAAGCAGTGACAGGCAGGAAATCGTTCACCAATATGCTTCTGTATCCCATTACATACCATACACACTGAAACTATTAATTACCCCTCTATATATATATATATATATATATATATATATATATATATATATATATATATATATATATATATATATATATATATATATATAAATATATATATATATATATATATATAAATCTATATATAACCTCACCCACACACACACACACACACACACACACACACGTGTCAATAGATGAAGTGTGCTGGTGTCTGACGTGCACCAGAAGTATACTCTTGCAAGGCCTGGCTGACCTCGTACGTTACACCGTCACAAAATCTTACTCCTGAACTTGGCTTTCTTATCGAAGTCCCTCTTGCCCCAGCCGGAGACGACGCAATCATCGCTCACGTAGTCCTGAACATTGGACGGCAGGCAGATGATGTTAACAGTGGCGCCGACCACCGCGGGTTGGTCCAGCACCAGCAGCGCCACGTCGTAGTATTGTTTCTCCTTGTGGTAGTCGGGGTGGAACAGCAACTCCTTCACTTGAATCTCCTGGTGGGGCACCGCCTCCGTCTTCCCCGCCAAGTTCCACTCCCCGAGGCGAACCTTCAGTTGGTCAGCAGTGTAGCTTTTGTTTCGAGGATAGTGGTGGGGAGCGAGGGAAGGAATAAGTGTTACCACTGGGTTAAACTTATCATATGAAATTGAGAACATGTCAGCATACAAACATCAGCTCCTGTAAACTTCAAATCACAATTCCAACGTCTAAATGAACTATAACCTTCATGATAATGATCTAACCTTTTCTTAACGGTACCCATTGAATTGGCATCCATTCCATGACTGATAAGCCTGTTCCCCTCATATACAAGTAGTGACCCAGCTCTTGCGTATGTTTGAAGTTTATAGCACCTTATAAGATACTTTACAGGACACTTTACTTAAACCTCTCTGATCATTGTTTTCACCTATTTTTATCCTCTATTATGGAATGAAAAATGTAAAAAAATGCATGGCATGCCGCCTGTGAGTCATGGATTAGTCTGTTTCTCGAGGTGACCCCAAATGCACCGGGCACCTACGAAATCGGGAATTTTACCTGAAGCTAAAACGACGACTATTTAGTGTGGAAGGCATACCCCGCTATTTTTATCAATTTGAGATACACTGTCGAGTTTATAATCAAGGCACAACACCAGAAGCCTGCTAAAAAATGTTCGCTATTGGGGCGCTGAGGTACTTTTTGCATAATTTTACGACGAGGGGAAATGTATGTCAGGGCCTGGTGATTTAGTTGTCCATTACATGGGAAAATCCACTGGGGTCACCCAACCACACTACCTATCAGAGTTTTGTACTGCCTCCTTTGCTAAACCAGTGTTTTTTTAATACTGTTTAAAGGAAAAGTTAGGCGCATACGCAATGGCTACTCGTGGCCTCGGTGCTCCTATTCGTCACAAAGTTTCGTGGACTTGTGTTGGGTACGACTCCATTACCCGGGAAACAGGGCCAGTGTGACATCCGGGTTACCAGAGTTTACCTTCCCCAGGTGTCCCAAGGAACCCATCTCTCGACCACCCCGAGAGGGAGGATCAACAGCTGGTGAAATGTAAAATATTTATGCCCTGTGAATAGACTGCAAATGCCAGTGGACCTTTGGGCTTGTAAATATACCTGTATGTGTAAATAAATAAAGAGACATCATGTTTGGATCATTTTTACCATGGGCATTCACTGACTCTCTCTCTCTCTCTCTCTCTCTCTCTCTCTCTCTCTCTCTCTCTCACTTGAGCATGGAGTGTGCCACGGTGAGGACCACCTGAGGGTGAATCAGGGACCCGCCAGCAGTGTACAAAGGTGTATCAGATGAACCAAAACCTCGAGACGTGACGATGGCAGCGGCCCAAGGAAACTCTCCGAACTGAGACTGTTGGTCCTGCGTGGGGAAGGAGAACTTAGGGTTAGACGGAGTGAGGGGAAAGAGTAGGAAGGATTGTGCAAATTAGAAGTAAAGGATAACAATGCGTGATGGGTCAGTGGAGGATGTAGGCGACGATGCAGGGACGGGGGAAGAAAGTTACGCTTACCTCGAAGCCAAGGATGGTGCTGCCGACGCCCAAGTCGTTTCTCTCGCCGCAGAGAGGGTCGACGGGTGGCACGGTTGGGGGCCGGGCGCCGAAATCCACCAGCACGCAGCACACCTTCTGAGGGTCGCCGTCGCAGGCAAGGTTACTTCGCAGGTCCAGGACGAGAGACGAAAGCCCCTCACCCTCCACGGCTACTACGGGAGACAGATGCCAGATTTTGGGGACTTGTTTTTTTCTTTTTCCTTTTTAATGTTAAGTTCCATTGCTTATTACATGAAAGTAAGCATTTACAGCCTCTACCATAAGCGACACTTGACACACACACACACACACACACACACACACACAGTCTCTCTCTCTCTCTCTCTCTCTCTCTACGTACTTTCGGATATTTGGTTGTCCTTGCATTGCCAGTGAGGGACACAGCGGCAGTTAGGTGCTGGGTCCGCATCGGGGTTTGCTCCTGGTAGGGGAAACTTATTTTTTATCTCAGCGTTAGGGCCGAGTGGGGTGTGTTGGGTAGTCGAAAAGCTTTCAACATCTGAAGAGGTACAGGAGCTGCCGTCCCTCCCTTGATCACTTGCATTCAGGAGACATATTAACGCTACGTCACCAATGAGGTTTACCAACTGTCTTTTCTTCCTCACGACGGTCGCGGATGAGGAAGAAGAAAGGAAAGTGGGGTTACAGAAGCTCTCGTCCAAACCTTCAGAAATAGCCTTTAGGATACATAACAACTTTTCATTACCAAAATTTTCTAGCTGCCTCCTCTGTCTTGCAAAGGTCGTGGAGGATGAGACGGTAAGGGAAGATGGCTGCGGGAGACCCATCACCCCCAACACCATTCCCAACATCATGAATATCTCTCCCCACCTCGATGGAGACATTTTGATCCTGCGGAAGGAAAAATGGATTATATACACACACACACACACACACACACACACACACACACACACACACACACACACACACACATCCACATAACGCGTTCCTAGCTGTGAGCGTTACATTAAGGGGGAAGATGAAGGTGGCGGGAAGATGGGATAGAAAACGGAGGTGTACATGAGAGGGTGGTGCCGTAGTGGAGAGGGGGGAGGAAGCCACAAGGTTGCAGGAACTGGCTAGGATGCCAAGATGATCTACCGACGGTGAAGGAGCACGGACAGATGAAATAAAGGGAGATAAGTAGATAAGAGGTAATAGGATGTGAGATTAGGTAAAACAATGCGGAAAGAAAGAAGAAAAGTTAAAAATGGGAAATAAAGTATGAGAATGGGAAAATAATTGTTGGTTAGGGAGAAAGGGGAAAAGAGGAAAAGTTGGAACATGAGATGGGATTTTTTTTTTTTTTTTTTGGGGGGGGGGGGTTAACGACAGACGATACAAACGGCAGAAGAAAGAGACTTGGAAATAGGAGGAAAATAATTTGCTGTAAAGATAGATGATGACTGAAAGAGGGAGGATAGGGATGAGAACCAGAAAATAGTTTGTGCTAGTGTTTAAGGGAGCAGAATGGGATTAAGGAATGTTGGTGGTCACGGAAGACTGGGCATATAAGACTGACATCATCTCACTCACCTAAACGTCGACAATCGAGACCACCACCACCATCACCGCCACCGCCATCGCCAGCTGTTCTTCCACAAGCACCCAAACATTACCTCGACAGGTGAGGGAGTCCCCCAATCGTTTAGTAATGCAAAAAGAATACTAACTCTTACCTTCCAGTTTTTGCACGTCTAGAATTTTTCACTTTCATCATCACGCAACATCAAGGTCAAATCCTCATTCTTACATACATTTTCCATTGTCTTTCCCTCATACCAACCTCGCGATGTGAACACGGAACGACGGCACATTTAAGCAGGTAAGACCTATTTGTTATTTCTTTCCTGATGTCTGGCCTCTCACCTTACGCACCTTACCCAATGCCTCGTAGTCTTTCCTTAACTCTTTCTTGAACATAATGAAATATCCCACTGCAACGTGCTATCAATTCACTACACTCTGAAATATTCCGCCACTCCCTCCACCCGTCACGACACAACCCACAGAACCCTCCTGAAGAAAGAGCTGAGAACCGTGATTCGCCCTCTCCTTTACCTGGTGGTGTCCGAGAATCAACTACCTGCTCGGCCACCTTGCACATACCCGCCAACCCCACCCTTCAGCATCCCTGTGTAGAGAAGAGGTTGCCAACGCGTACCTGTTGTCACATATCTATCCCTTTAATGTTTTCCTTTCCATTTCGAGGGCATGTACACACAATTGCCCTGCGTCTACAAAGGATGAATGCTCCCTCCCCATAGACTATGAACTTTACATGATTCTTTTGGAGCTTTAGAGATATTTATCGGCATGCAGGGTAGCAGGCTTCCTTCCGTCTCTATTTCCCAGTTCCTACGAAGACTTTTTTTGCTGTTCACGAGAGTTTATTATGAAACTTCTCGAGCTAGAGTTGATCAACGCCATTTGCATTCTTCGTTATTTTTTTTTTTTGTGTGTGTGTGTGTGACAGTGGGTACGACCTTTCCATTATATCCTTTTGCTTTTCCCTCAGACTTCTTTTACCTCATCGCAAAAAAAAAAAAAAAGTAATAAAATCAACCAGAAAATGAACCTCCCAGACCCACTGCGCGGCGCCCATCAGAGGGAGTTTTGCCGAAGATTCTGTTTTCTACTCTGGGCAGTTGGCAAGCCTTATTTTGGTTTAACATTATCATTTTTATATTTTTTTATTTCTACGTATTCGCTTATGGCGCCGGAAGGCTTTCTTGATGGGGCCTGATAGTCAGCCCCAGCCCGTCGTGGTGCAGGCAAGTTTTTATAGTGGCGCCATCTTGCATTGGCTCATGCTGCCCCCCGGAGCTCCTTAGGTGGTCTTCAGGGCAGCATGTGGGTAGTCTTAGGCCACTCGGCGGTGACTGAAAAATCCCAGCTTATGGTACCGGGCGGGGCGCGAACCTGCGTCGTCCTGGATGCAGCGCAGTCATGCTATCTACTCAGCCACCGCCTCCTCGCCTTTTTATCATAATCATTATACCCTAAGATTGTCAACCTTTCTGGAGAGTTCGATGGACTATACACCCAGTTTTAATCTTAAGTTTAAGAGTAAAGTATAAATCGCTTTATTAAGTACTACTTACTTTACTCTTAATCTTAAAATTAAAATCTTAAAATTATTAAGAAGTGAGTTCCATAATTTAGTTATACACATCATATAGATTCTAAAACGTTAGGTAGTATTGAAACAAATAGCTGAAAATGCCATATAATATTGATATATGGTAACCCAGTTTAACCTTAGTTGCTGAAAAGGTGGGGGAAGAAAATGGTTGAAGGATGACTATGATCATTATACATCCTCTACAATGATGTAAGAGAACCAACAAGGTACCGATGCTCAGTATTATATATATTTTTTTTTAATTAATATGTTATAGTTTGACCTGATTAGGGGTCCGGACTAAGACATTTCAATGAGTCTTCAATAGAGACAAATGAAAATGGGAGACAGACAATTTAGTGCTACTGTTTGAGTTTTTTCGACACCTACGGAAAGGAAACCCCCAATTTCTACGACATTAATAAAGCCATCAACTACAGGTGTAACTCAAAGCTTAGTTTAGCATCGTGAGTTACACCATAATTATAGTCGTTAAGATTCTCCGTCACGGTGTTGTTAAAAATAATATCAAGGTGATTAGGGAAAGGGGATCTAGATATGGCAATTATGAGACAAATGACCGTCACTGGATTCAACTTCATATCATACTCGAAATGCCAAGTGTTTTATTCAACCAATTTCATCGTACAATGCAAAGGTCACTAGGATTCTTTTTCGAGGAGATGAAATGGTGGCAAACTATACTATATCATCAGCATAAGCAATGATCTCGGAAGATATTCAACTCCGTATTTTACAAGTAAAGAAAATAAACAAAAAGGCCAAAAAATACTACCTTTTTGAACGAATATGATTTGTTCAGGACAGAGTTTATACACATATGTTCAGAATAGTCCAGGAGTGGCTTGCAAACCAGAGTGTGTTGGGGCTCCTGGACTGGCCTAGTTGGGGTTGTGACCTCAGCCCCATCGAACATGTCTGGGCAGAATATAGTTAGTTCATGGGATCCTGCTCGAAAGCGCATTCCACAGAGTCTGATGGAACACTTAACAAGAACCCGAGAGACCATCCGGAGAAAGCCGGAAAGAATAAGACAAACAGTGGCTTCCATACTTGGCGGAGGTCACTGAGAAAGAGGGGGAGGGTCATTATGATGATAATAATGGTAATAATGATGATAATGGTAATGATGGTATACTATTGCTACTAGTACTACTACTACGCGTAGGAGGCAGGGAGCATGAGAGGCATAGATGTAAGATGAGCCAGCTGTACCCAGGCGAGGAGGTGCGCTCTGCTTAATCAAAAGTTACTCATCTCTCCAACATAAATGCCTCCGCGATGCTGCAATCTAAGAAAAACATTTTGTTTCACCGAGCAGAGGAAGTACTGGCGGTGAGAAAAGAAGTTATTGTTTCTATTCAAAATTACCATTCATGGCCTTGATGAAGAGCACCAATTTTGCAAAGTTTATCAACATGACTCAAGAAAAGGGAAGCCCGCGATCACTTTCCAACCCGAAGACAAAGGGTTAATAGAGGAGAGGGTGTCCACGAGTAGGCCAAACAACAGCAGTCATTCCACCCAAGGATGAAACCTTGATCTCTGTTGTAAGCCTTGCCAAACAATAGGAAAATAGGATACAAACATCAAAATATATTATGCTAAAATATATTGCTCTCCATCCCTTATTCCTTTCAGCTCTCCCATACAAACAAAACTAATATTACTTCCGCCTCACTTTCCTAGGGAGGACCGCACATCAATCGGCAACTCTAACTTCGGCCCCCCGGCGTTGACAAACTTCTCGTTGATAACCTGGTCGATCCAGGGCCGCGCCTTCAGCACGTCTGCGTACACCCCAGGCACGCCGAGGGTCCCACACCCGATGCCCCACGCCACCACGCCCACCTGCCGGAGAACAACACGAAACGTGGCTGTAGAGTTAACAGTAATAACATAGTAACAGATGAACGCAGGTATATCAGGAGAGAGAGAGAGAGAGAGAGAGAGAGAGAGAGAGAGAGAGAGAGAGAGAGAGAGAGAGAGAGAGAGAGAGAGAGAGAGAGAGAGAGAGAGAGAGAGACAGAGAGAGAGAGAGAGAGAGAGAGAGAGAGAGAGAGAGAGAGAGAGAGAGAGAGAGAGAGAGAGAGAGAGAGAGAGAGAGAGAGAGAGAGAGAGAGAGAGAGAATCACCTGCACGTAGCGTCGGGCGTCACTCTGCAGGCGACACGCCAGGGGGGAGCCGCCGTCCCCCGTGCAGGCGTCCTGACCCTCCTTCTGCCCCCCGGCGCAGAGGAAGCTGTCGTGCAGGGTGAAGCTAGGCCCCAGGCGCGTGCCCTGCAGGGCGGCCTGGCACTGGGCGTGGTCCACCACGGGCAGCGACACCTTCTTCATCACCTGCGGGGAGGACAGGTGTGTCTCAGCACGGCCCCGGAGGACTCGTCCGACACCCGATATACAATGCAACACTAGGGAGAACCCTCTCCTGAATTTCACAACAGGAGACCCGTCACCGCCGTGCATCATCACTATGGTAAAAGGACGTCATGTTTTTCACATGCACCAAAACACTTCCAAAGGACGACAACACAGAAACCTTTCCTCGAAGGCAGACACAAGGATAAGGGAATATTACAAGGGGCTATTCGGTCTACCTTCTCAAACTCGGTTATAAAGCATCTGCCTCCCAGGCCATAAAACAATGTAATCGCATCTTGAAGTTCCTTTTCTTTTTTACAGCGAAGGAAGCATTTCAAGAACAAAAACAGAAAAGAAGCCCGCTATGAGTTAAGAGAGTGAGGTCAATTTCGGATGGAGATGTGTCTTGATGCTCCCCTCTCGTACCATTTCAAGTCGCAGAGAAGGATATACTGACGAAGGAAGGATGTTCAAGAGCTTATCAGCGAAAGAGATGAGATAAAGATTCTGGGCAGAGGGAGGGGTGGGAGCATACAGTTAGTAAGTTTACACGAGCAGTTAGCATGAGAATATCGATATGAGATAGAAAGAAAGGCAATAGTGCTGGGGTATTTAAGAGTTAGAAGACTAGCTTTAAGAGGAGTGGAGTTAATGAGACGAAAAGCCTGAGGCCCCTTTCACACTATGGCGACTCTGGGCCACGACAACCCAGCGACTTTTGGATTTGACAAGTCGGCTCCCACGCTCCAAGAATGAGGTGAAGTTTTTTGGTGTCTTGGTGTCGGCGAGTACGATTGCCGACGGTCGTCGCCTGTCTAGGACAATCGTCCAACTAGTTGCCAGCATGTCGGCAACATGCTGGCATTTAATCTCAAGACAAGTCTCAACGGTCATTTTTTTTAAATGACAGTCTTACAGACGGTCGCCGACGATCGGTAAGACTGTCTGCGAACTGGCTGGCCGATCAGCTGGTCAACAGCTGCCAAGGAGTTGGTGGCAGCCTTGCCAACTGTCGCCGAAGTTTACCCAGATTTTAAATGGATATTTTGGCACAGGGGAGTCAGAAGGGAGGAACAGGCCCTGAATCGTCCAGAATAGAATCTTTAGACAAAGTTCGAACGAAGGGTTCAGCGTAGGAGATAGACGTTAGTGTCAGGGATAGAAAGCAAGGTTTTGGAATTATCTATTAATGAAGAAGTTTTTGGTGAGTTCAAGAATATATTTGGCGCGACTCAGGGAAGAAATGTAGAGATCATGATTAACGAGAGTTTGAGGGGTCAGGCATCTTTTGTGAGCTTCCTCTCTATCTTGTCAAGAACGAAAACACATAAAAAACGATGGTGTTGGTGGATCTGCATATTTTTGCATTGAAAATAAAATGATTATCCTTAGGCAATTAATGTGCAATGTATATTCAGCTACGAGCTGGTAAACGGTGACAACATTAAGAACCTTGGAAATTTAGAAAAAAACAATTATAAGTAAAGAATGGCAAGTACAGCAGCTACCGTGTTAGGGCGCGGCTAAATCAACGATCTTTATTACTCCACTGCTGTGTTGTCGTACATAATACTTCTTCCTTCAAACCTCTTGTAAAAATGTAGAAAATATCGTTTAGATAAATATGTGTGAAAAGCGAATGAAATGTGATTAAACACATTTGCAGCGGGGAGAGCGAGAGAGAGAGAGAGAGAGAGAGAGAGAGATTATTGTAGCTTAATACACTTCTAGTGATAACAAGGGCGCAGCGTATATATCATTAACACGGATTTATCGTTAACAGTTAAAGTTAACAAGTCAAGGCCATTCTGAGCTAACTAAATCTAAACTAACCGAGTTTCCTCGTGTTCCTTTGCTTCCTGAGAAGTCATCAGCAAAATATTACTTTTTATCTTATCATACTTTACACCATCAACCAAACTTACCTCTTGGAATCTGCTTTTCTTGTCAAAGTCCTTTTTACCCCAGCCAGAGACGACGCAATCATCGCTCACGTACTCCTCAAGTTTGGACGGAAGGCAGATGGTGTTAACAGTGGCGCCGAGCACCGCGGGTTGGTCCAGCACCAGCAGCGCCACGTCGTAGTGTTGCTTCACCTTGTGGTAGTCGGGGTGGAGCAGCACCTCCTTCACTTGAATCTCCTGGTGAGGCACCGCCTCCGTCTTCCCCGCCAAGTTCCACTCCCCGAGACGAACCTTCAGTTGGTCAGCAGTGTAGCTGCTGTTTCAGTGGCGGGAGCAAGGAATGGCGTCATTGTTAACACTCGGGAAACATATAAATTGGAGCTAGTTCAGCTTCACGAAACAATGATAATGAAGAGGCACCTTGCTTGATCAGAGACGGCTGGGTATCCTTTTTAGCGAAAGAAACAGCTCAGGGGTTAAAACAAAACAAACAAAAAGGCCGCTCAACACCGCTTTTTTAAAAGCAAATAGAAATGAACGGCCAAGAGAGAGATCCATTCCGGATGAAGTGTCTTGACACTCCCCCTTGAAGGATTTCAGGCCGTAAGCAGGAGGAAATACAGAGGAAGGAAGGCAGTTGTAGAGTTTACCAGAGAAAGGGATGAAATAATAAAGATGCTGGTTAACTTTTGCATAAGGGAGATGAATAGCAGAGGGGTGAGCTAGAGTAGAACGTCGCGTGCAGCTGGACCGCGGCATGGGATGCAGTTAGCAAGTTCCGAAGTATCGATATATTTAAATATCGATAGATGATTGAAAGAGACAACACGGCGGCGAACTTAGAGAGGTAGGGGTGGAGAAGAGCTGAGGAGAAAAAGCTTTTGACTCCCTTCTGTCCAACATGGCTGTGTCTGCAATAACATGGGATGCATACTCCGTCCAAGGCTTAAGAAAGCCCCTGTACATAGACACCATATGTGAGGGGGAAAATTGGTGATGATGATACAGCTTCCAGTTAAGATTCTAAGTTAAGGATTGGCCGAGGATATTACTTGGAGAAGGAGACAGTTGGGTACAGTCAAAGACTAGGGGGTAGGTGTTTGAAAGACTTTTGTCTAGTTGATAGGTGGGAAAATTGAGTTTTTGAAGCAATAAAGAACATCAAGTTCCTCCTACCTCAATCAAAAATGATGGCAAGGTCAGAGTCTTTTGGGAAGGTTTTCGGTTGAAAGAAGTTGATTAATGCAGATAGTTTTTTTTATGGAAAGCAGATCATTTATGGATGAGATAAAAAAGATTGGGAGATGGAACAGAGCCCTGTGGAACACCACTGTTGACACGTTTAGGGGAAGAACAGTGATAGTCTACCACAGCAGAAATAGATCTGCCAGAAAGGGAAATGGAGATTAAAATACAGAATTCTTAAGAGGGTAGTTTTGAAAGCGAAGATTCACTGACAGCAGTAAACATACTTTGTTAAAAAAAAAAAAACGTACGGCTCATACAAATCTCTCTCTCTCTCTCTCTCTCTCTCTCACTCACTCGAGCAAGGTGTGTGCTGCGGTGAGGACCACCTGTGGGTGAATCAGGGATCCTCCGCAAACGAAGAGAGGCTTATCAGGCGAAACAGAGCCGCCAGAGGAGATGATGGCAGCGGTCCAAGGAAACTCTCCGAACTGAGACTGTTGGTCCTGCGCGGGGAAGGAGGGCAGAGAACGAGACGGAGTGAGGGAAGGAGGAAAAACTGTAAGTATAAAGGATTGTTTCCCAACCATCGACGGGTGCCGCGCGATTGACTGAATATGCAGCACAATTTATATATTTTTTGTCACTTTGACGCTGAATTTAACCTTTCACGCCCTGGTCTTTCCTCTGATATATAATATCTTATGTTGTTACCTGTAAATTACGAAAAGCAGCTTCATATGCCAAAATAGTTAGTGAACAAAGATACAAGAAGTCATATCTACAAAGTATTGTTTATGTTCATTGATGTCATTTAATGATAGCACAAGTACATTGAAAACTACGTTCTGGGCTTCAAGGAGTTAATAACAAAATACCAACAAATAGGGCTTTCCAGCAAGGACTTTGGAGAGGCTTCACAAAGGTCTCCCGAGAAAGAAAAGCTTAGGAATCACTGGAGTAAAGGATAAAAAAAAGTGATGGATGGGTGGAGGATGCAAGCGATATCTTTGGGACGGGCGAAAAAAAGTCACGCTCACCTCGAAGCCAATAAAGGTATTACCGACACCCAGGTCGTTCCTCTCGCCGCAAAGGGGGATGACGGGCGGCACGGTAGGGGGCGTGGCGCTGACATCCACCTCCACACAACACAGCTCTTCGGGGTTGTCGCAGCCAAGGTTACTTCGCAGGTCCAAGGCGAAGGACGAGAGACTATCGCCTTTTACGTCTGTGGCAGGAGACAGTGACGCCAGATCAAAGGCACACATCCATTTATTTAACATGCAAATACTTTCCTTGCTATTTGAAGCTCAATAGTTAGTATCCTCTACTACTAAACGAGAAGTTCCATTACTTCTAAATAACATATTTTGTCTTCAAACACACACACACACACACACACACACACACACACACACACAACCCCACAACCCCCCCCCACACACACACATATTCACTCACACACACACACACACACACACACACACACACACACACACACACACACACACACACACACAAACACACACACACACACACAAACACACACACGTACACCCACCCACCCACACCCACATACACACACACTCTCTCTCTCTCTCTCTCTCTCAGTCCCATACCTGTGACTAACTTGTTGTCCTTGCACTGCCAGTGGGGGACGCAGCGGCAGAGAGGCGCTGGTGGCTGTGGCTTTGCGGGAGGCAGGCTCACGGGTAATGGGGGTGCTTTGAGGGGTGAAGGGGGATTCTCAGGGGAAGAGTTACAGGATTTACCATCATCGCTTGCCAAAAGCAAACAAATCAATGACTCAGAATTTATTGTATCTTCTAACTGCCTCCTCTGTCTCACGAAGGTCACGGAGGAGAAATCAAAGGAAGGGGAATATTGGCTGGGGACGGCCATCACCTCCACCACCACGCCCAACACTACAAACACTTCTCCCCATCTCGAGGGAAACATTTTCAGCCTGAGGGTAAAATGAATTGTATTATATATATATACCCCTCTGCATCCTCTCACTAATTGCTGTCTCTACAACCATGAAGATTGTCACAACCATCACCATCTCAATTATCTTTACTTTAAAAACCACAACACAGCCATTTTCACTACCAGAAACTATAGCCATTTACAAACTTCAAATTTTGGCCAACTCGTTAGGTGCAACACGAAACCCAAACCTTGGGTTCAACCTCAGGATCATTTTCAATGCTGCTCAGCATTTTCTTAGTTTTTCCTTCCCAACATTTTTTTAGTCTTTCCTTCATTTCCGCCGCAAGAGGAGAAAATCGCAACATCCAGCGACGGCACGTTTAGGTAGGTGTTAAGACACAGCTGAAACAGTGTTGGACCATCTCTTTTGACACCTTCACTTGTTTTCTTTTCTGTTTTCCCATGTTGCACCCGTTGTTTGGTGCCTGCTGTACTGTAGCCCTTCCCGTGGTCACAAGCGCGTTCTCTACATCAGAGTCCATCGTTCCTCAATACCTCGTAATCCATTCTTGACAGTTTCTTTGTCATGGTATAGTAACATACTATCAGCTCATTTTACGCTGAAATATCCCACCACTTCCTCCAAAATGGCGCCACTATCAACACTCGCCTGCGCCAGAACGGGCTGGGCCGACCATCAGGCCCCACCGTGAAGAAGCCTTGGACCGACCATCAGGAATCCAGGATCCACCGGGAAGAAGCCTACCGGCGCAATAGGCCAAGACGTAAAAAACAAACAAAAAAAAAAACACCCATCACGATACAACCCACTCCTCTCAGGACGAAGGAGGACGACCACAGACGAAGCCCGCCTCAAGGAACAGTGTTAGTGGTATTCACCCACTTCTATACTCTGTGGAGGACACGGATGAACTGCCCGCTATGCCACATGCGCCATCAGTATTCACAACAGTTAATGTAGAGAAAGGTTGCCAAATTTTGCTTACCGATGTATTAACCACAACGACACGCGGGGATATAAGGAAGTACAAGTGGCCAACCGGCATCAGTAATAAATGGTGAGTTATTCGTTAACCTCCAAAATCGACCTCAGACCTCCTTTCCTTATAAAGCTTTGGAAAATATTAGCGAGAAGGGTTTTTGTGACACTCAGCCAAACAATCGTGACCCCAAACACGTAGGCAGAACCTCGGGACCAGTATACTAGCGAGGCTGGCGTCTGATGTTGCATATCCTGAGTGCTTTAGAGACTCCCTTACATTGTATACCAAAAAGAAAAAAATGCAGCCTTTAAATCTTTCTCTATATCTTGTCGACGAATGCAGTGTTTATGTGTAGCTTGCAATGATCCTTGGCTGCTTTAGTAAGGTTGACGCTGATTGGACACCAGATTGGGGAGTCCATTTCCAACTCATCATAAGGAACTGGACTCTCAAATCTACAAATTTCAATTCTGCTCTTTGTAATTCACTTATGTCACATAATACTGACGTGGTTTCATCATCGTCGGACGGTAGGATAATAGCGGATAAAGAATGTGTTATCAGTTTTTTGATAAAGGAAAGCAAGTAAACTTTTCTATCACGTTGTTGGCGCTCGTCGCACGCACGCACGCTCACTCACTCACTCACTCACTCAGATGCTGAAAGAAGTTTGTCGTGACGTGACCGGGGCGCCAATGCTGGTTCCTCTACAAGGCGAACACCTCACCAGACGCACGGCAAATGGATCGAGCGATGAACGAGTGGATGTTAGCGCCAGAGGGTTTTGAACACGTGGACAGAGGGCGTACTTTGATCTTTGATCCCATGAACCGTTGCCAAAGACCCTCGATGCAGCCCACAGAAATGAACAGGAGAAAGACAGAGCGTGCGAGGAAAGAATACCGAATGTGGACCAGGACTCCTTCACCCATCTAGTCTTCACGACGTCGGGAGGGATGAGAGCTTCTACGCAAGACTCGCCGAAACACTGGCGGATAAGAAACAAGCAGTGTGGTCGCCTGGATGAGATGCAGGCTATTCTTCTCCCTCCTGAGGTGAGCCTTGGTCTGCCTGAGATAACCAGGTCACCTGTGCCCAAAATCATCTACATTGCCGACCTGGACTTTGAGGCGACGGTGGTTGATAGCCGTATCAACCACTGGCTCTGTTAGCTTAAGAACAATATGTAGTAGTAGTAGTAGTAGTAGTAGTAGTAGTAGTAGTAGTAGTGGTGGTGATGGTAGAAGTGGTGGTGATGGTAGTAGTAGTAGTAGTAGTAGTAGTAGTAGTAATTGTGGTAGAAGTCACAGTAGTAGATTCAATACCGTCCCACCTTGCCCTCTCTCTCCCTCTATAGTTTGTATAATGCCCCCTTCGGTCTATTCCCCCACCTCCTCCTCTCTCAGTCTCTGCCTTCAAGGGTTTATGGCCCCGTGAAGGCGGCGAGGTACGCGACACCGGGCAAATTGGTACCCTTGGCAGGAGGAAAAACAAGTTCATCAAAGAAAGAAGCCGAAGATTTACAAATATTATGTAAATTCGGAAACGGAAACCGGCGACATAAAGGAAAGACACACAAAAAAAGTGGAAAATAGCGGTGATTGTGGTGGTTTTGTGTGTGGTAGTGGTGGCAGGGGTGGTGGCGGGGAACGTGTTGGTTTTGTGTGTGTAATTTATCAGTATTTCAATTAATGTTATCCTTCTCTCTCCTCAGGTAAGTGTGTGACCGGAGCCGATATTTCACGGGAGGGGATGATGCCACGAGGTAAGTTAAGGGACTATTACACTGGGCAAATTTTCCGTGGATCTTCAGTCAAACCACGATTTCCGCTGGCGTGGTTCTCCTATTTCCGTGGTTTTCTGACGCGTCCACGATCTTCCAAAGCTACGGTAGATTTCACTGAAGGACGACGGTATTACTCACCATCATCATCATCAGCAATAACAAGAAACAATTGAGAACCACGCCAGCGGAAATCGTGGTTTGACTGAAGATCCACGGAAAATTTGCCCAGTGTAATAGGCCTTTAGTGGTGACGGTGGTGGTGGTGGTAATGGTCTAACTGTGGTTCTCATCCTCTTTCCCGTCTATTTTCAAGCACTGGTCACCCGCAATTAATTTACCATTATATTACACACCAAAGCTTCCTGCAGCTCCATTACACTCCATAATGAGCCTCTCCTATCCCTCTTCTTCTCCCCTTACCTAGTTTCTCCCCAGCCTCCATTACTCCCCAAAATTAGCTTCTCTCTATTTCTTTCATCTTCCTACTTATTTCGTTAAGCTTCCCACCTCCTTACCCATTGTATGTATGTATCCTTGTATTTTCTTTTACCAGTTTTACGTGGGGAAAAAAGGAGGTGGAGGAGGAGACATAAGAAGCCAGAAGCAAAAATACAGACATGAATATTTAAAAAGGAATGAGTTTTAATAAGTATTCTATTCCTACTACTAAAATCACTATTACAACAACAACTACTACTTCCACTACTACAATCACTAATACTGCTACCACAACCACTACCACCACAATCGACACTACCTAAACCTTCACTCCCATAAAAAAAGATTACCCAACGTTCTTAGCGATCTCGGCCCGGTGTGTGTTAGGCGTTGCGAGGCTGCCCAGTGGCTCACCTGTACCGTGTAGGCATGAGGAGAAATCTGAAGCTAACGTTGGGCTGCGAGGTGACTGTTAAGTGAGCTGAAGGGTCAGTATTATAGGCAAGGCGGGCTTGTGGGATGACAGGAAGTGATGGTATTAGGATTAGAAATGGCAATAATAGAGTCCGGGAAATCTTAAGTGGCGGCTCTGACGTAGACAGCCCGCTAGACCCTGTTGACCAACTGACCTCGAGCACCGTGCCTGTCACACCATTCTCTCTCTCTCTCTCTCTCTCTCTCTCTCTCTCTCTCTCTGTGTGTGTGTGTGTGTGTGTGTGTGTGTGTGTGTGTATGAAAGACAAGCTTAAGATGATGTATATTTTTTTATTCTCTCTCTCTCTCTCTGAAAGGACTGTGTGTGTGTGTGTGTGTGTGTGTGTGTGTGTGGTTATGAAAGGACAAGTTGAAGATGATGTATTTTATCTCTCTCTCCATATCTCTCTCCCCATATGTCTGGAGCCTCTCCCTCTCTCTCCCTCCGCTTTTTTAATCGCTCAATGTGTGTGTGTGTGTGTGTATGTGTGTGTGTGTGTGTGTGTTAGTGTGTGTGTCTGTAATACCGAGCGCTTACAAAAAGCACTCAGCAGAGAGAGAGAGAGAGAGAGAGAGAGAGAGAGAGAGAGAGAGAGAGAGAGAGAGAGAGAGAGAGAGAGAGAGAGAGAGAGAGAGAGAGAGAGAGAGAGAGAGAGAGAGAGAGAGAGAGAGAGAGAGAGAGAGAGAGAGAGAGAGAGAGAGAGAGAGAGAGAGAGAGAATGGTGGGGGGTGGGGGGAGGAGAACAGGGTCAGGTGCGGCACTGTTCCCAGCCTCAGGTCAACCTTTACGTCAAGGGTCATTAACTTAACCCAACGAGTAAGGTGACCCTCCTTCCCCTCCCCCTTTTTTTCTCCTCTATTCTCGATTTCTTTTTGCCTCCTTTCCCTTCTCCCTTCTTCCCTTTCCTTCTCTCCTTTTCACTCTTTTCTCTCCTCGTCATTCACTCCTCTCTTTTTCTCTTCTTGGTTATCTTTGTCTGTTATCCCACTTTTATTCCTTTTTTTCATATTCATCTTTGCTTTCTTTTTCCGCTCCCCTCTTCCTTTACCGTCTTTCCTCTCTCTTCTTCCCTTTCCTTCTATGCTATTATTTTGTCTTCCATTCTCGCTTCATTGATTTCTACTTCGTCTTCTTCCTTAATTCTACTTTCCCGATTACTCTCAAATTTTCCCTTTCCTTCTTTCTGTCCTCCATGTCCACTCACACCCTTCTTACCCTTTCCTCTTGTCCTCTTTCGAGTTTCGTCCCTCCCTTTTCCTTTTTCTACTTTCAATTTCCATCACCTTTTCCTTCTCTTCTCAGATTTTGTCTCTCACATTCCTCTTTCTTTTCCCGTTCTCTCTTCGTTTTCTCAAATTTTCTCATATCCTTTTCTCTTCTGCTTCCATTCCGTTCCCTTTCCCTCATTCCCTTTCATCTTTTCTTTCTTTTCCTTCTCTGTCCATCCCCATCTCATTCATCTTCATCTCTCTTCAACCCATATCTGTTTCTCCTCCTTCTACCTCCTCCTCCTTTCCTAACTATTTTTTCCTTTACAATTTACACCTCCTGACCACAAAGCCAAGAGAGGGAAGGGAAGGGAGGAGGGGAAAGGAAGAGAAGGGACAGGAAAGGAAGAGAAAATACTGAATAGGAGGGACAGAATAAGGAATAAGGGAAATGGAATGGGAAGATAAGATAAGGGAATAGAAAGGACAGAAAAAAGAAAGGATATGAAAGAAAGGAGGGAATATGAAAAATGGAAAAATTAAATGAAAATGAGAGATAGAGAGGGAAGAGATAGGAAATATATAAAAGGGAAGAGAATTAATTGATGGGAGGGGAATAAAATGAATATGAAGGAAACGTAAGTGAGACACGTTTTCATTTAATAAAAAACGAAACTTTAAAAGAAAGTGAAAAGCTCTGTGAAATTTGCTTTAAAAATATTCAGGTAACTATTCTTTTATATTAATTTACTTCAGTCAGTTGATTTAGGTGTGTGTGTGTGTGTGTGTGTGTGTGTGTGTGTGTGTGTGTGTGTGTGTGTGTGTGTGTGTGTGTGTGTGTGTGTGTGTGCGCGGTAAAGGTCGCTTCCCTGACGGATTTCCAACGAGTCAAGAAAATTTGTCCGTTCGAGAAAACCATTAGTATAGCTGTCATGAGCCTCTCTCTCTCTTCTCTCTCTCTCTCTCTCTCTCTCTCTCTCTCCCCTCTCTCTCTCTCTCTCTCTCTCTCTCTCTCTCTCTCTCTCTCTCTCTCTCTCTCTCTCTCTCTCTCTCTCCTCTCTCTCTCTCTCTCTCTCTCTCTCTCTCTCTCTCTCTCTCTCTCTCTCTCTCTCCTCTCTCTCTCTATCTCTCTCTCTATCTCTCTCTCTCTCTCTCTCTCTCTCTCTCTCTCTCTCTCTCTCTCTCTCTCTCTCTCTCTCTCTCTCTCTCTCTCTCTCTCTCTCTCTCTCTCTCTCTCTCTCTCTCTCTCTCTCTCTCTCTCTCTCTCTCTCTCTCTCTCTCTCTCTCTCTCTCTCTCTCTCTCTCTCTCTCTCTCTCTCTCTCTCTCTCTCTCTATCTCTCCTCTCTCTCTCTCTCTCTCTCTCTCTCTCTCTCTCTCTCTCTCTCTCTCTCTCTCTCTCTCTCTCTCTCTCTCTCTCTCTCCTCTCCTCTCTCTCCTCTCCTCCTCTCCTCTCTCTCTCTCTCTCTCTCTCTCTCTCTCTCTCTCTCTCTCTCTCTCTCTCTCTCTCTCCTCTCTCTCTCTCTCTCTCTCTCTCTCTCTCTGTCCCTCTCTCTCTCTCTCTCTCTCTCTCTCTCTCTCTCTAGCAGAATACCTTTTCCGGAGTGGTTTAATCCCCTTTAATATGCAAATGTAGGAAGGGATCTCGGGCTATCATACACTCTCTTTGTGAGTCTCATTTGCATACTGGTTCCGGGGAGCGACTCACCTGTACGGGGGGGGGGCGCCAGGTAAGCCCTCACCTGAGCTCCAAGGGGCTATAAGAGGTGTACCCGGCGCCTAATGAGAGAGTGATGGCGAGTAACCTCCATTTAACGGCGGGAAAACGAACTTAATAATGGATCGCTTATAGTAATTTTGATTAGATGATGGTTCTGTTTGTGTGTGTAGATACCGTACTTATAAGTGTGCCCATATGTGTTTTTCGCTGTTTATGTTTGTTTTACTTTACTTATTTTTCTGTCAAGTGTCTGTCTATATAGTAAATGTAAATAGGTTTTCTAATATATATCTCTGTTTCTGTCTGTCTTGTCTGTCTGTCTGTCTCTCTTTCTCTCTCTCTGAAATGAAGTAACAGGTTCACACTGAGGCGGAAATTAAGCAACCAGAGAAAATAAGCAAGATAAGAGTATGTAAACAGATTGTAAAGGAAGGAGGAGAGAAAGGGAAGGAAGGAGGGAGGGACAAATTAGGGAGGAGGAGGAGGAGGAGGAAGAGGAAGAGAATGAAATGAGGAAAAGTTGAAAGTTTCGCTTAGTCGGCGCAACATCTGTGGTAATATGCTGAGAGAGACAGGAGGAAGAGAAGGAAAAGAGGAGGACGACGACGAGGAGGAGGAGGAGGAGGAGGAGGAGGAGGCGTATAATGGTGGGTGGTCACTGTGAGAGGAGTCTTTGTTGAGTCTTGTCATGATATAAAAAACTACCCATTCATAGTGGCGTTAAAAATGTTATGCTTTATACCCTTGCTCCTCAGTTCCTTCCACCCCCCTACCCCGCCTCCTACTTCCTTTCTCTTTTCTCCCTCCTCCTTGTCCCCCTGTTTTTGTTACCTTTTCCTTACCCCTTTCCCCTTCCATCTTATTATTTTTTTTTACGTGCCAGCCTATGGCGCCGGTGGGCTTCTTGAGGGGCCTGGATGGTAGTCAGCCCCAGCCCGTCATAGCGCAGGCAAGTGTTTATAGTGGCGCCATCTTCTCTTGGCTCATGCTGCCCCCCGGAGGTCGTTCTTGATTCACTTGGACGGTTTCCTCTAGAGTCCGGATTGATGGGTGGTCTTCAGGACACCATGTGGGTAATCTTAAGCCACTCGCCAGTGACTGAAAAATCCGAGGTGGTAGCGGCGGATTCGAACCCGCGTCGTCCATCACGTGGTGAATGCGGGGCCCGCACGCTAACCACTCAGCCACCGCCTACCCATTTCTCGTCGCTTCTTCTCCTATTCCTTTCTCTCCTCCTCCTCCGACTGCTGCTTCTCCTTCTTCTACCTCCTTCACTTTCTCCTCTTTCATTTTCTTTGTTGTTCTCAAACGCTGGTTCCTGTTCTTTTCATGCTATTTTTTATTCTTCATTCATTTTACGTTCAAATCAATGACTGAATGGATATTGCACAGAACGTTATTGTTATCATCATTATTATTATAAGAATATCGGAAAATGAAAACACGTGGTCTGGAAAGATAGATAGATAGATAGGTATACATAGAGAGAAACACTGAGAGAAAAGTGAGGCGGGGTGGGAACTCGCAAACCAAAATAAAGTATCGCGCATCGCTCCTGAACCACTTCTTGTTCTGCTTTACGAACCGACGAAATGACGTCCATGTAATATTAAGCTTTCTATAACAGACCAAGAGATTTTTTTTTTTTTTTTTTTTCATTTCCTCGCTGGATAATAAGGACTAGGTTTCAATGCGGCTCTCACTATAAAAAAAAAATATGGTGGCCTCAACGACTGATTGGTGGAGAATGGTCGATGTTTGTTTCATTTCCTATGTCTGTTCTCTTCTAAAACGACCATATATCGTCACTGTTCAGCCCTATTAATGGGAGTGATTTTCTGGCACTCTCACGTATAAAAGGAGAAAGAAAAAGAGGATGAGAAGGAGTAGCAGGAAGAAGAAGAGGAAGAAAGGAAGATTAGGAGGAAGAGAGGAAGGATACAAGAAAATGAAGCGAGGTGGTAAAAGGAGGAAGTTGAGAGATAAAGTAAATATATGAAGATGAACAGAAACACAGATAACGAAGGAGTGAGTTATACAGAAGAATATATACAGGAATGAAAGGAGGA
>NW_026110920.1:15000-27500 GCF_024679095.1 Eriocheir sinensis | reverse complement strand
TCCTCAAAAATCATCGGCGAATTTATATAGAGTTGAAGGAAAAGAAAACGAGCGGAAAAAATAAAGCGAGACTCTGCATTGGTAACTCTTTCCGCCAACGAACAAAACATGAAAAGTCATTTGATCAAGTTAATGATGAGGCATATTTTATTTAATATTTTCCTTTTTTCCCGTCTTTAAGCTTCTTCACTCATCATCTTTTTTTCTATCTTGACAATGTTTGCTTTTGTTTTTCTCCTCTCTTTTGCCATGGTTCGAATCTTTCTCCTAAACAGTGCCAGCCTTGGAAAAGAGTAGAGAAGAGGTCAGGATTATCGTATCCACCACATTGTATTTATTTGTTTTAAGCCTCAAACTCCTCAAAACCTTCACAATAAATAACGTAGCAAGAATATTTCAAAGTTATGCATTAAAACTGCGATATATTGATGTTTGCTTATACTATTCTTCCTATAGATATCATCTGAAATCACGAAAAATGTGGATACGGAGTGTAATGATAATTTGAATCCGTTCTTTGCTTTTCACCGAGCTTGGTAATAGTCACCTTAGATTATAAAACATTTATCAATATGGCTCCACTGATCAAGGCACTACCTCCAGGAAGAGGAACAGAAGTGGAATAAATATTTCGAAGATCCCCCAAAAGAAATTACCTACTATTTGTGGATGAAAAGAAAAGAAAATGAGTGGAGAATAAAGAGAATGGATTCTGATTCTACCTGGAATGAAGGTTTGACTTTTCGACAGTGACTAGAACCGTTTTCTGACCGTTTTGAAAGTGTTTCTACATTCAAAAGCTCCCCATGCAATCTTGCCAACTAAAACTAATAGAAGGAAAGAATGCAGGCGAAAAGTTAGCCGATTAAGCGAGATCTCTAACCGGAAAGAATACAAATTTTAGATAGTTTTCATATTCAAGGCTCCCCTAAATACACCACATCTTGCCAACGTGAAACCAATGGAAAAATAACGAGCAGAAAAATTAGCTGATTGTTGAAGATTTGAATCGGAAGTAATGATACTAGTTTTAGGATGTTTTCATATTCAAGTTCTCCAAATACATTCCATGCCAACGTGAAACCAATGGAAAGAAAACGAGTGAAAAATTAGCTGATTGTTTAGATTCTAACCAGGAAATGAGATATGTTTGCATAGTTTTTTCCGTATTGAAGGTTCCCAACTATATCTTGAAATCGAGAGAAAAATTAGCCGATTAAGTGAGATTCTAACCGGAAATGATACTAGTTTCAGACAGTTTCACACCGTTTCCAGTATTCGAGGAAATCAGGACCGATACGGCTTTGTAAGATTATAAAGAATGTAATTAAAAGAAACGATAATTCAAAATGATCGAGGAAGATTCGGAATGGATACAATGAGTAGTTTCAGACAGTTTTTTTTAACATTTCCACGTACGGTTAATTATCTTGTCTAATCGTCGCCATGGATCCTTTTCAACAGGCCCTGAGAAGTCACATTTAAAGTATGTAGAAACACCCTGAGTTTGTAAGAATAAGTTGGTAATCGAGGAGGACACAGGGGGGGGCGTATAGGTTACAGAAAGACGGAAGTGGATGCAAAAAGGATCTGGATGTGGATAAACGGGATCAATAGGCGTATTAGAAGTTGGCTATTAACGGAAAGATAAGAGGTGAAGGAAAAGGAGAAAAAGAAGAGGAGGGAGGAGGGATATGAGAAGGAAGAAGGAGGAGAAGGAAAGATGTATCGATTATCTCCATGTTAGAAAGGTAATCTTGTTTTGTCTTCAAGCTTCAGTGGAGGAGGATAAAGAGAAAGAGGAGGAGGAAGAGGAGGAGTGTAGAAGAAGAGTGAAGAGATGATAGAGGAGGAGCAGATAAAAAAAAGAAATACAATTAATTTTGCATGGCTATTTCTGGTATATTATACATATTAAAAACATGAGGCAGTAGAATAGGGATGATAAGGAGAAGAGGAGGAAAAAAAGAAAGAGGAAAGAGAAGAGAGGAGGAGTAAATAGCAGGAAAAGTTGTTGAATTTAGCAATTTTGGCAAATCATTTTCTGGTATATTATATTATTAAAACATGCAGGGTAGAATAGGATGAGAGAGGATGAAAGGAAGAGGAGGGAAAAGAAAGAGGAAGGGGAAGAGGAGGAGGAGTAAATATGAGGAAAAAGAACATAACCTAATTTTATGACCATTATTTTCAAGTA
The DNA here is from genome assembly GCF_024679095.1 of Eriocheir sinensis. NCBI lineage: Eukaryota > Metazoa > Arthropoda > Malacostraca > Decapoda > Varunidae > Eriocheir > Eriocheir sinensis. The sequence goes on along the minus strand of NW_026110920.1, from coordinate 25,303 downwards.
TATTATATTATTAAAAAACATGAGCGTAGTAGAATAGGATGTGAGGATGAGGAGTTTATAAGAGGGAGGAAGAAGAAGAGGAAGGGGAAGAAGAGGAGGAGGAAATATAAAACAATAAAAAAAGACATAAGGGAAAGAAATATATATTCCAAATTCCTGGTAAAGATACATCAGATACAAAACACAGTCTCTAAGAACAACAGAAGCATGACACAGAACGTGATCAATGTTAATGCAGTAAAACGTGCAAACAACAAAATAAACAAATAAATAGCCCAGAATAAATAAAGGCAGCCTATGAAAACACATATATATAAGTCGTATGACAAGTATTACATGAAACATTTATTCTGAGAACTGAGCCCCTCAAGAATGTGTGTGTGTGTGTGTGTGTGTGTGTGTGTGAAAGAAACAGGTATAATCAGACACCGCGTCCGCGTGAAGAGGAAGGAAAAAAGAGAAAAAGTAGAGAAAAAGAAAACCTACAACATAACATTTTAAATAGGACACGTAAAATCTTGACCTGGCATCCTATCCTCCTCCTCCTCCTATATCCTCCTCTTCTTCTTCTTCTTCTTCTTCTTCTTCTTCTTCTCTTATATATATATATATATATATATATATATATATATATATATATATATATATATATATATATATATATATATATATCCTAGTCCTCCTCCTCCTCCTTGACCCTGGCAGCTCCGGGCTTTATATATATTATGTTCAAGGAAATAATGTATTTAAAGTATCATAAAAAAAAACTCAAAATAAGGTTCTCTGAAAATAGCGCAGTGCAATATAGAGAGAGAGAGAGAGAGATAGATCAGTTGCCTTCACGTAGTAGAAGAGACAGATCGATAAGACAAGAAAAAATAAGAATGTGGATAAGTCTTCATATATATATATATATATATATATATACGGTCAAGGAGGAGGAGGTGGAGGAGGAATATGGTATTGGTGGAGGAAGAGGAAGAGGAGGAGGAGGAGGAGGAGAAGGAGGAGAGCAGTAATGGACACCTCGGAAAACAAGGGAGCAGTGGAGATGAGTGTTGGTCCATATATATATATATATATATATATATATATATATATATATATATATATATATATATATATATATATATATATATATATATATATATATATATACATATATATATATATATATATATATATATATATATATATATATATATATATATATATATATATATATATATATCTTATATATAATATATATATATATATACCTCTATATGTCAACCTCCTTTTATATCTTCTGCTTCTATATCTTTCCTATTATTTTCTTCCTTTTCCTTAGTTCACCTCCTTGTCAATATCCACACCTGTTTTCCTCTGTTTTTCCTCTTCTTCCTACGTTTTTTCCCCCTTTTTTAGTTCACTTTTTCTTGTCAACCTCCTTTCCTATCTTCTGCTTCTTTATCTTCTTTTCCTATATATATATTCTTCCTTTTCCTTAGTTCACCTTCTTGTCAATATATAGATATATATATATATATATATATATATATATATATATATATATATATATATATATATATATATATATATAGCTTTCTCCTCCTTCATATCTATTCTTATTCCTGTCATTTCTTGTCCCTCCTTTTCCTCCAATATAGATAAGGAGAGGAAGAATAAAGAGAAAAGGAAACGGAAAGAGAAAAAGAAGAGAGGAAAAGATAACAAGAAAAAGAGAAGAAGCAGCCTAAAAACGTGACTGCTAGGTTGTATATGGGTTCTTCACGGCGTGTTGACAGTAAGAAAAATATTTCAGCTGGGTAGAGAAATGTAGGAGAAGGAGGAGGAGTAAATAAAGGGAGGTTGAAAGAAGAATAGGAGGATAGTATAAAAGTAAAAGGAGGAAGGAGGAGGAGGAAGAAGAATAAGAAGAAGAATAAGAAGAAGAAGAAGACTTGATGCTATTTATATTCTCTGAGTTAACTACTGACGGCGGGAGTCTATTCCAGTGATCGACGACTCTAGTACTGTAATAACTTTTGAGCTCCAAAGTGTCTGTGTCCTTTTATCTTCATACCGTTGCTGCGTGTTATTGTGTTGTGGTCTCTCTGAAATAGACTATCTGGGTTAATGTTTTCGAATCTATTAAGGATTTTAAACACTTTGATTAAGTCTCCTCTTACCCTGCGCTCTTTTAATATATATATATATATATATATATATATATATATATATATATATATCCATCACTGTGCGTTTATAATAATTCTTACGGTATATTTTTTATAGGTAAACATCCTCAATAATTAAACTTCATCATTCGAAACCTTATGCTTGTTAGTAATGGATAGTCTGTAAAAGAATGAACTATGCATAAAGCAACTTTTGATAATGTCGGCACGAGCGAGATTAGGCTATTGGATATTATATTATTTTGAATTACCTCTCAGTAGGAATGTACTTTGTCCTTTAGTCTGATAATCTTTTAAACAAACACATTTTATCATTCTACAACAATAACAATAAACTAGGCAGCATAATTTATTTACATATATATATATATATATATATATATATATATATATATATATATATATATATATATATATATATATATATATATATATATATATATAATTCCACGTACGTAATGTGTAATACGAGAATGTAGCTTGAGATTTATTTTTGTTTTTTCTATTCTCCCGGCAAAGAATTATTAACGATGTCAACACAAAACCTGCGTCCGACGTGTTTTTCTTACACTCTCTTTTAGGTAAACACAGGTAAGGCAGTGAAAAAAAATATAAGGAATAATGCTAGACATCCCTTTATTTATCAGGGATTTCTTCTGTAAGTTCTCAACCCGCTGAAATATTTTCTTAACAACTGGATCAACTATATAACCTCTTTTAATTATTGAAGCATTTCGTCAATTTTCTACATAAATATTTGTCTTAGATACTGGATCAACTATATATACATATATATATATATATATATATATATATATGTATATGTATATGTATATATATATATATATATAAATTATTGATGGCTAACAAAATATTTGAAGATGAAAGAAATTAGAGGAAGCCAAATTAATAAAAGGAAGTTGAAGGGGAAAAGAAGAGGCGTTTAGATACATTTGTCAGTGCCAAAAAAATACAACAGGTGCGAAGAGAAATTTGTGAAAGAAAAAAAAGACTAATAAACAAAAGTGGGTTGTATGGTTTATTCGGTTGCTGAAAAAAATATTTCAGGAGCGAGGAAGTGTACGGAAGAAACCCCTAATAAATAAAGGGAGGTTAAGAAGAAGAATAACCAGTTTACATGGTATAGTAAATGGAGGTTATATAGATTAATCAATTTACTTTGGAAAAATGTTGCAGAGCCAGAGAAGTTTACGGAAGAAAAGCCAAAATATATAATGGGGTTGAAGGAAAGAGAGATAGTATATAACATATATATATATATATATATATATATATATATATACCATATGTATATATGTATATATATATATATATATATATAGTTGATCGAGATTGGTGAGAAAATATTTTTGGCAGTGAAATTTACAGAAAATATAGCATTTGAAATGGCCATTTTATAAAAAGGAGTTTGAAGAAGAGGATAGCATATATATATATATATATATATATATATATATATATATATATATATATATATATATATATATATATATATATATATATATATATATATATATATATATATATATATATATATATAGTCAAGTTAGTAAGGAAAATATTGCAGCAGTAGGGAAATTTACAGAAAATAGCCTAATTTATAAGGAGGTTGTAGGAAAGAGGATGGCGTATATATATATATATATATATATATATATATATATATATATATATATATATATATATATATATATATATATATATATATATATACATCAATGTAATACAATTATAACGAAGATTTATTTTGTTTTTCATTACTCCGGCAAGTATTAACGATATGTTACCGACCGCCCGACATGTTTTTCTTCCTCTCTTTTAAGAGTAAACACGAGTAAAACGAAGACGAAAGGAAAAAGAAAGAAAAAAAATGCAGAATAGTATGAACGTCCCTTTATTTATCAGGGGTTCTTCTGTAAAGTTCTCCTTCACTGAAATATTTTCTTAGCAACTGGATCAACCTATATTACTCCTTTACCCCAGTGCCAAACCCCATTCAAATCAATTTCTGCTGAAATATTTGTCTTGAATACTGGATCATATATATATATATATATATATATATATATATATATATATATATATATATATATATATATAGCTAACAAAAAATATTTGAAGGTAAAGAATTGAAGGAAGCAAATTAATAAAGGAAGTTGAAGAAGAGGTTAGATGGTTTATCAATTTAACAAAAAAAATACAACAAGGTTAAAGGCATGAAAAAAGACTAATAAACAAAAAGTATGTTGTATATAGTTTATTCAGTTGCTAAGAAAAATATTTCAGGGGTAGAGAAATGTACCGGAAGAAGCCTAATAAATAAAGGGAGGTTGCAAGAGAGAATGGCGGTTTTAGATATAATAAGTAAATGGAGGTATGTGTATATAGTTAATCAGTTGCTAAGAAAAATATTGCAGAACGCTAGAGAAGTTTACAGAAGAAAAATAAATATATAAAATCCAGAGTTGAAGGAAGAGGATAGCGACAACATATATATATATATGTATATATATATATATATATATATATATATATATATATATATATATATATATATATATATATATATATATATATAGTTGATCAAGTTGGTAAGGAAAACCTGTACCTTGATGAAAGAAAATTTACAGAAGAACCGCATAGCCTATATAAATAAAGGTTTGAAGGAGAGGATAAGCATGTATATATATATATATATATATATATATATATATATATATATATATATATATATATATATATATATATATATATATTAGTATATATATTGCAGCAGTAAGGAAATTTACAGAAGAAATAATTTATAAGAGGTTGTGAGAGGATAGCGTATATATATATATATATATATATATATATATATATATATATATATATATATATATGTCAATATAATTCACCGTATATATCAATTATAACAAGATATATATATGTGTTTTCTTTAGTCAACAAAAATTATTAACGATCTGAACACAAAACCGTCCGACATGTTTTTCTTAACTTTGTCTTTTAAAATTAAAAACACAGGTAAAACAAGAAGAAGAAAAGGAAAGAAAAAGAAAAAATGCAGGAATAGTGAACGTTCCTTTGTTATCAGGGTTCTTCTGTAAATTTCTCAACCCTGAGCCTTTTTCTTAGCAACTCTATCAACTATATACAACCTCTGTACGGAATTGTGCAAACACTGTACAAATAATTTTCTACCGCTGAAATATTTTGTCTAAAAATACTGCATCAACTAACATATATATATATATATATATATATATATATATATATATATATATATATATATATATATATATATATATATCATTAATGATATTTAACAAAAAATAATAGTTGAAGTGAAATTTACAGAGAAGCAAATTATAAAAAGAAGTTGAAGAAGAGGAGGGCGTTAGATAGTTTATCAGTTGCTAAAAATACAACAGGGTTAGAAAGTTGCCAGAAAAAAGACTAATAAACAAAAGTGATAGGTTGTTAACATCACAGTTTATCAGTTGCTAAGAAAAATATTTCAGCAGTAAATTATGCAAGAAGAAGCCTAATAAATAAAGAGAGGTTGAAGGAAGAGGAGAGCGTATATATATATATATATATATATATATATATATATATATATATATATATATATATATATATATATATATATATATATATTTTTATGGTTTTTTTCTTTAGTCCGACAAATAATTATTAACAATCTCAACTTTTAAAACCGTCGACGTTTTTCTTAACTTCTTTTATGATAAAACGAGTAAAACGAAGACGAAAAGAAACGAAAAAGAAAAATACAGGAATAGTATGCGTCCCTTTTTTATCAGGGTTCTTCTGTAAATTTCTGAACCGCTGAAATATTTTCTTAATGAACTATATGCAACCTCTTTTTAATTTTTTGGCTTTTTTTCAATCAATTTTCTACCATGAAATATTTATCTCTTAGATACTGGATCATAATATATATATATATATATATATATATATATATATATATATATATATATATATATATATATATATATATATATATATATATATATATATATATATATATATATATATATATATATATATATATATATATATATATATATATATATATATATATATTAGCCCAGTAATGAAAAATATTGTGAGGTAGAAAATTTATGAGAAACCAATTTATAAAAGGGAAGTTGAAAAAAGAGGAGGAGTTTGAATGGTTTATCAGTTGCTAAAAAAAACTACAGAGTTACAGAAATTTAGCAGGTGGAATATAAACAATGGTTTTTATCATTTGTCAATTATGAAAAAAAATATTTAGCGGAAGAAATGTACGGAAGAGCCTAATCAATAAAAGGAGATTGAAATAAAATAGCGTTTAGTAAGTATAATAAGTAAAAGGAGGGTTGTATATAGTTAATCAGTTGCTAAGAAAAAATATTAGACATAGAAAGTTTTACAAGAAGAAAAGGCAAATAAATAAAATGAAAGTTTCGAAAAGGATAGCGTATATACATATATATATATATATATATATATATATATATATATATATATATATATATATATATATATATATATATAGTAAGAAAATATTTGCAGTAGAAATTTCAGAAAACTATTTATTGTAAGGAGGTTGAGAAGAGGATAAGCGTATATATATATATATATATATATATATATATATATATATATATATATATATATATATATATATATATATATATATATATATATATATATAATTACTACGTACATGTAATGTAATCAGTATAACGAAAGGAATTTAATTTTGTTTTCTTGATCAGTAAAAATTAATGCTGATCTGCCCAAAACCGTCGATATTTTCTTAACTGTCTTTAAGAGTTAAACACAGAGTAAAACGAAAGAGAGAAGGAAAGAAAAGAAAAAATATATGAATAATGCGTCCTTTTTTTATCAGGGTTCTTCTGTAGAAATTTCTCAACCGCTGGAAATATTTTTTCTTAGCAGCTCGGATGAACTATATACAACCTCTTTTTATTTTTTTGGCTTTTCAAATCGATACCTCTGCCATGAAATATTTATGTGAATAATGGATCAACAATTAAATAAATATATATATATATATATATATATATATATATATATATATATATATATATATATATATATATATATATATATATATATATATATATATATATATATATATATATATATATATAGCAAGTAGGTAACAAAAAATATTTGTGAGTAGAAGAAATTTAAATTCAAATTTGTAAAATGAGTTGAGAAAGGAAGAGGGGCGTTTAGATAGTTTGTCAGTTGCTAAAAATATTACAGGGTTAGAAATTTGTAAAACGAAAAAGACTAATAAACAAATGTAGGATTGTATATAGTTTATCCATTATTGAAAAAATATTTTAGCAGTGTAGAAATGTACGGAAAGCCCTGATCAATAAAGGGAAGTTGAAAGAAGAATAGCGTTTTGAATAGTATAATGATAAAAAAGAGTTGGCCATATAGTTAATCAATTTGCTAAAGAAAAAATGTTGCAGCACTGAAAGTTTACAGAAAAAATAGTATGCAAATATGAGAGTTGAAGGATAGCCTATATATATATATATATATATATATATATATATATATATATATATATATATATATATATATATATATATATATATATATATATATATATATATATATATATATATATATATATAAAAACAGGTCCGTGTAATTTTCTTATCTGTCTTTTAAAGAGAAAGAAACACCAGAGTAAAACAAAAGCAAAAGAAATAAAAAGGAAAAGCAGGAGCCAAGCATGCACACTCCTTTGTTCTTACGGTTCTCAACCGCTGAAATATTTTCTTAGCAACTGGATCCCAGCATGCCTCTTTTGTTGTGGGATTTTTCGCTGTAAATTTTCTACCCTTTAAATATTTGGCAATAGGATTTGGATCAACTAACTATATATATATGTATATATATATATATATATAGATATGTGTGTGTGTACATATATATATATATATATATATATATATATATATATATATATATATATATATATATATATATATATATATATATATATATATATATATTTTTGACAAATCCCGATATATTTTTCTTATCTGTCTTTAAGGAAAACACGGAAGTAAAACGAGACGAAAAGAAATGAAAAGAAGGAGAATCAGGGATATTGTGTACCTCCTTTATTTTATTGCAGTTCTTCTGTTAATTTCTCAACCTTTCAATCTTTCAAGCAACTGGATCAACTGTATACATACCTCTTTTTTATTTGATGAGCTTTTTTATCTGCTCGATTTTCTACCTTCAAATGTTGTATTAAGTGGATCAACTATATATATATGTATATATATATATATATATATATATATATATATATATATATATATATATATATAGCTAGAAAATATTTGTGAGATGAAAATTTACAGAGGCTCAAATAAAAAGGGAGGATTTGAAAGAAAGAGAATTTAGATGGTTACATCTGTGCTAAGAAAATATTACAGCATTAAGTAGCAAAGAAAAACCTAATAAACAAAGACAGGATTTAGTTTATGCATTTGCTAAGAAAATAAATAAAAGGAGTTTGAAAAGAGAGAATAGCGTTTTTAGATAGTATAATATTAAAAGGATATTTACATATAGTTAAAAAATTTGCTAAGAAAATATTGTATCCTAGAGAATATCAGAGAGAAGAAAAAAGCTAATAAATAAAATGAGGTTAAAGGAAAAGGATAGAATATATATATTATATATATATATATATATATATATATATATATATATATATATATATATATATATATATATATATATATGGGGTGATAGACAAGTATATATATATATATATATATATATATATATATATATATATATTACGTATATATATATCAGTATAACGATAGAAGATTTATTTATGTTTTTTCTTATATCCGGCAAAGAATTGTTAGCATGCACAACACCAAAACAGTCGAACATATTTTTCTTATATAGTCTTTTAAGAGGAAAACACGAGTAAAAACGAAAACGAAAAGAGGAAGGGAAAAAAAAAAGGAAGAATACAGGAATAACGTATTGCCTCCCTTTATTTCACACAGGTTCTTCTGTAGATTTCTTAGCCATGAAATATTTTTCTTGCTCCAACTGGATCAACTATACTATTTCTCTTTTTTTATTTATTAGGCTTTTTTTTCTGTACAACAAATTTTCTACCGCTGAAATATTTATATGGGAATTGATCAACTATATATATATATATATATATATATATATATATATATATATATATATATATATATATATATAATTATATATATATATATAGTATATATAGTATATATATATATAGATTTATTTTGTTTTTCTATATCGGCCACAGGTGTGCGTCCTGAACACCAAAACTATCCCGATATGTTTTCTCTATCTATTTGGGAGGAAAAGAACAGGTAAAACAGAGAAGAAAGAAATGAAAAGGAGAATGTTGGGAATAAAGCGAGGTACGTCATCCTTTGATACAGTTTCTTCAGTTGCTAACCACTGAAATATTTCCAACCCAGCTGGGACAACTATATACAGCCTCTTTTATTAAACTTTTATATGAGTACTAAGCGCTGAGAAATTTGTATTAGAAATTGATCAACTATATAAATATATATATATATATATATATAGTTATATATATATATATATAAAAATATTTTGTGACCGATAAATTTACGGACAAGGCTAGATAAATGAAATTGTAATTAGTGAGAATATTTACAGAGGTATAATAAATAAAGAAAAGGAGGTTTAAGAAAGGAGGGCGTTTGAATAGTTAATCAGTTGAGCTATAGAAAAACCTTATTGCAACCTAGAGAAATTATCACAGAAGAAAAACCTAATAAATAAAATGAGGTTAAAAAAAGGAAAAGGATGGTATATATATATATATATATATATATATATATATATATATATATATATATATATATATATATATATATATATATATATATATATATATATATATATATATATATATATATATATATATATATATATATATATATATATATATATATATATATATAGGAAAAATAGGTTAAAAGGTAAGAACCAAG
>NW_026110920.1:0-10000 GCF_024679095.1 Eriocheir sinensis | reverse complement strand
ATATATATATATATATATATATATATATATATATATATATATATATATATATATATATATATATATATATATATATATATATATATACATATCACTTTAATTAACCGTACGTAATGCAATCCAGTATAACGAAGATTGATTTTTGTTTTTTTCTTTAGTCCGGCCAAGAATCATTAACGTCCTGAACACCAAAACCGTCCGATATGTTTTTTCTTATGTGTCTTTTAAGAGGAAAACACGAGTAAAACGAAGACGAAAAGGAATGAAAAGGAAGAATACAGGAATAGTATGTACCTCCCTTTATTTATTACGATTCTTCTGTAAATTTCTCAACCGCTGAAATATTTTCTTAGCAACTGGATCAACTATATACAGCCTCTTTTTATTTATTAGGCTTTTTTTTCTGTAAATTTTCTACCGCTGAAGTATTGGTATTAGAAATTGGATCAACTATATATATATATATATATATATATATATATATATATATATATATATATATATATATATATATATATATATATATATATATATATATATATATATATATATATATATATATATATATATATATATATATATATATATATATATATATATATATATCGTAACGTAATGCACAATCCAGTATAACGAAGATTTATTTTTGTTTTTTTCTTTAGTCCGGCAAAGAATTATTAACGTCTTGAACACCAAAACCGTCCGATATGTTTTTTCTTATCTGTCTTTTAAGAGGAAAACACGAGTAAAACGAAGACGAAAAGGAATGAAAAGGAAGAATACAGGAATAGTATGTACCTCCCTTTATTTATTACGGTTCTTTTGTAAATTTCTGAACCGCTGAATTATTTTCTTAGCAACTGGATCAACTATATACAGCCTCCTTTTATTTATTAGGCTTTTTTTTCTGTAAATTTTCTACCGCTGAAGTATTGGTATTAGAAATTGGATCAACTATATATATATATATATATATATATATATATATATATATATATATATATATATATATATATATATATATATATATATATATATATATATATAAATAATTGGCCCAATGACTAAGAAAAATATTTGTGAGTTAGAGAAATTTACAGCGGAAGTAAAACAAAGAAAAGGAGGTTTAAGGAAGAGGAGGGCGTTTAGATAGTTTATCAGTAGCTAAGAAAAATTTTCCAGCGTTAGAGAAATTTGTAAAAGAAAAAAGCCTAATAAATAAAGATAGGTTGTATATAGTTTATCCATTTGCTAAGAAAAAATATTTCAGAGGTAGAGAAATTTACGGAAGAAGCCTAATAATTAAAGGGAGGTTGAAAGAAGAGAATAGCGTTTTAGATGGTATAATAAATAAAAGGAGGTTGAATATAGTTAATCAGTTGCTAAGAAAAATATTACATCGCTAGAGAATATCACAAGAAAAAGCCTAATAAATAAAATGAGGTTAAAGGAAGAGGATAGAGTATATATATATATATATATATATATATATATATATATATATATATATATATATATATATATATATATATATATATATATATATATATATATATATATATATATATATATATATATATATATATATATATATATATATATATATATATATATATATATATATATATATATATATATATATATATATATATATATATATATATATATATATATATATATATATATATATATATATATATATATATCCCAGTATAACGAGATTTATTTTTTTTCTTTTGAATTCCGGTAAGAATCATTAACATCCTGTGAACATCAAAACGTCGATATGTTTTTCTTATCTGCGCTTTAAGGAAGCTTGAGGTATATACGAAGATTTATTTTTTGTTTTTCTTTAGTCGGCCAGATCATTAACGTCCTGAACATAAAACACGTCCGATATGTTTTTTCTTATCTGCCTTTTTAAGAAAAGCACGAGTAAAACGAAACGAAAAAGGAATGAAAAGAATACAGGAATAGTATATTGCCTCCCTTTATTTATTACGGTTCTTCTTCAAATTTCTCAACCACTTAATATTTTCTTAGCAACTGGATGAACTATATACAGCCTCTTTTATTTATTTGGCTGTAAGTTTCTACCGCTTTAGTATTGGTATTGAAAATGGATCAACTATATATATATATAAATATATATATATATAAATATATATATATATATATATATATATATATATATATATATATATATATATATATATATATATATATATATATATATATATATATATATATTTGTGAGTTAGAAAAATTTACAACGGAAGCCAAACAAAGAAAAGGAGGTTTAAGGAAGAGTAGGGCGTTTAGATAGTTTATCAGTTGCTAAGAAAAAGATTCCAGCGTTAGAGAAATTTGTAAAAGAAAAAAGCCTAATCAATAAAGATAGGTTGTATATAGTTTATCCATTTGCTAAGAAAAAATATTTCAGATGTAGAGAAATTTACGGAAGAAGCCTAATAAATAAAGGGAGGTTGAAAGAAGAGAATAGCGTTTTAGATGGTATAATAAATAAAAGGAGGTTGTATATAGTTAATCAGTTGCTAAGAAAAATATTACATCGCTAGAGAATGTCACAAGAAAAAGCCTAATAAATAAAATGAGGTTAAAGGAAGAGGATAGAGTATATATATATATATATATATATATATATATATATATATATATATATATATATATATATATATATATATATATATATATATATATATATATATATATATATATATATATATATATATATATATATATATATATATATATATATATATATATATATATATATATATATATATATATATATATATATATATATATATATATATATATATATATATATATCTATATATATATAATTAAATAATACAATCAGTATAACGAAGATTTATTTTGTTTTTTTTAGTCCGGCAATCATTAACGTCCTGAACACCAAAACCGTCCGATATGTTTTTCTTATCTGCCTTTTAAGAGGAAAACACAGGTAAAACTAAGACGAAAAGGAAAAGGAAGAATACAGGAATAGTATGTACCTCCCTTGATTTATTACGGTTCTTCTGTAAATTTCTCAATCACTGAAATATTTTCTTAGCAACTGGATCAACTATATACAACATCTTTTTATTTATTAGGCTTTTTTCTGTAAATTTTCTACCGCTGAAGTATTGGTATTAGAAATTGGATCAACTATATATATATATATATATATATATATATATATATATATATATATATATATATATATATATATATATATATATATATATATAAATAATTGCCCTAATGGCTAAGAAAAATATTTGTGAGTTAGAGAAATTTACAACGGAAGCCAAACAAAGAAAAGGAGGTTTAAGGAAGAGTAGGGCGTTTAGATAGTTTATCAGTTGCTAAGAAAAATATTCCAGCGTTAGAGAAATTTGTAAAAGAAAAAAGCCAAATCAATAAAGATAGGTTGTATATAGTTTATCCATTTGCTAAGAAAAAATATTTCAGAAGTAGAGAAATTTACGGAAGAAGCCTAATAAATAAAGGGAGGTTGAAAGAAGAGAATAGCGTTTTAGATGGTATAATAAATAAAAGGAGGTTGTATATAGTTAATCAGTTGCTAAGAAAAATATTACATCGCTAGAGAATGTTACAGGAAAAAGCCTAATAAATAAAATGAGGTTAAAGGAAGAGGATAGAGTATATATATATATATATATATATATATATATATATATATATATATATATATATATATATATATATATATATATATATATATATATATATATATATATATATATATATATATATATATATATATATATATATATATATATATATATATATATATATATATATATATATATATATATATATATATATATATATATATATATATATATATATATATATATATATATATATATATATATATATATATATATATATATAATTAACCGTACATGTACAATCCAATATAACGAAGATTGATTTTGTTTTTTCTTAGTCTATTTAGTCGGCCAAGAATCATTAACGTCCTGAACACCAAAACCGTCCGATATGATTTTCTTATATGTCTTTTAAGAGGAAAACACAGAGTAAAACGAAGACGAAAAGGAATGAAAAGGAAGAATACAGGAATAAATATGTACCTCCTTTATTTATTACCGCTGAATTATTTTCTTAACAGATCAACTATATACAGCCTCTTTTATTTATTAGGCTTTTTATTTATTTTTTTACTACCGCTGTAGTATTAATATTAGAAATTGGATCAACTATATATATATATATATATATATATATATATATATATATATATATATATATATATATATATATATATATATATATATATATATATATATATATATATATATATATATATATATATATATATATATATATATATATATATATATATATATATATATATATATGTAAATATATATCTATATATATATATATATATATATATATATATATATATATATATATATATATATATATATATATATATATATCTATATATATAAAAATATATAAATTAACCGTACGTACGTATTAATCCGATTCATATGAAGATTTATTTTTCTTTTTTTTTTTAGTCCGACCAAGAATCATTAACGTCCTGAACACCAAAACCGTCCGATATGTTTTTTCTTATCTGTCTTTTAAGAGGAAAACACGAGTAAAACGAAGACGAAAAGGAATGAAAAGGAAGAATACAGGAATAGTATGTACCTCCCTTTATTTATTACGGTTCTTTTGTAAATTTCTGAACCGCTGAATTATTTTCTTAGCAACTGGATCAACTATATACAGCCTCTTTTTATTTATTAGGCTTTTTTTTCTGTAAATTTTCTACCGCTGAAGTATTGGTATTAGAAATTGGATCAACTATATATATATATATATATATATATATATATATATATATATATATATATATATATATATATATATATATATATATATATATATATATATATATATGACTAAGAAAATATTTGTGAGTTAGAGAAATTTACAGGAAATAAAGAAAAGGAGGTTTAAGGAAAGGAGGCGTTTAGATGGTAGCTAAGTAAGTAAAATTTTACAGCGTTAGAGAATTTTGTAAAAAAAAAAAGCCTAATAATAAAAATTGGTTGTATATAGTTTATCCATTTGCTAAGAAAATATTTCAGAGTTAGAAATTTACGGAAAGCCTAATAATTAAAGGGAGGTTGAAAGAAGAGAATAGCGTTTTAGATGGTATAATAAATAAAAGGAGGTTGAATATAGTTAATCAGTTGCTAAGAAAAATATTACATCGCTAGAGAATATCACAAGAAAAAGCCTAATAAATAAAATGAGTTAAAGGAAGAACTATATATATATATATATATATACATAATATATATATATATATATATATATATATATATATATATATATATATATATATATATATAAATATATATATATATATATATATATATATATATATATATATACGTAATGCAATCCAGTATAACGAAGATTTATTTTGTTTTTTCTTTAGTCCGGCCAGAATCATTAACGTCCTGAACACCAAAACCGTCCGATATGTTTTTCTTATCTGCCTTTTAAGACACAGGTAAAACGAAGACGAAAAGGAATGAAAAGGAAGAATACAGGAATAGTATGTACCTCCCTTTATTTATTACGGTTCTTCTGTAAATTTCTCAACCGCTTAAATATTTTCTTAGCAACTGGATGAACTATATACAGCCTCTTTTTATTTATTAGGCTTTTTTTTCTGTAAGTTTTCTACCGCTGAAGTATTGGTATTAGAAAATGGATCAACTATATATATATATATATATATATATATATATATATATATATATATATATATATATATATATATATATATATATATATATATATATATAAATAATTGCCCCAATGGCTAAGAAAAATATTTGTGAGTTAGAGAAATTTACAACGGAAGCCAAACAAAGAAAAGGAGGTTTAAGGAAGAGTAGGGCGTTTAGATAGTTTATCAGTTGCTAAGAAAAAGATTCCAGCGTTAGAGAAATTTGTAAAAGAAAAAAGCCTAATCAATAAAGATAGGTTGTATATAGTTTATCCATTTGCTAAGAAAAAATATTTCAGAGGTAGAGAAATTTACGGAAGAAGCCTAATAAATAAAGGGAGGTTGAAAGAAGAGAATAGCGTTTTAGATGGTATAATAAATAAAAGGAGGTTGTATATAGTTAATCAGTTGCTAAGAAAAATATTACATCGCTAGAGAATGTCACAAGAAAAAGCCTAATAAATAAAATGAGGTTAAAGGAAGAGTATATATATATATATATATATATATATATATATATATATATATATATATATATATATAGATATATATCTACTTTGTCTTGAATATAATATATATATATATATATATATATATATATATATATATATATATATATATATATATATATATATATATATATATATATATATTTGTTTATCTTTATCGGCCAAGAATCATTAACGTCCTGAACACCAAAACCATCCGATATGTTTTTTCTTATGTGTCTTTTAAGAGGAAAACACGAGTAAAACGAAGACGAAAAGGAATGAAAATGAAGAATACAGGAATAGCATGTACCTCACTTTATTTATTACGGTTCTTCTGTAAATTTCTCAACCGCTGAAATACTTTCTTAGCAACTGGATCAACTATATACAGCCTCTTTTTATTTATTTGGCTTTTTTTTGTATATTTTCTACCGCTGAATTATTTGTAGTAGAAATTGTATCAACTTTATATATATATATATATATATATATATATATATATATATATATATATATATATATATATATATATATATATATATATATATATATATATAAAAAATTGGTCCAATGGCTAAGAAAAATATTTGTGAGGTAGAGAAATTTACGGAGGAAGCCAAATAAAGGAAAGGAGGTTTAAGGAAGACCAGGGCGTTCAGATAGTTTATCAGTTGCTAAGAAAAATATTCCAGCGTTAGAGAAATTTGTAAAAGAAAAAAGCCTAATAAATAAATATAGGTTGTATATAGTTTATCCATTTGCTAAGAAAAAATATTTCAGAGGTAGAGAATTTTACAGAAGAAGCCTAATAAATAAAGGGAGGTTGAAAGAAGAGAGTAGCGTTTTAGATAGTATAATAAATAAAAGGAGGTTGTATATAGTTAATCAGTTGCTAAGAAAAATATTGTATCGCTAGAGAATATCACAGAAGAAAAAGCCTAATAAATAAAATGAGGTTAAAGGAAGAGGATAGAGTGTGCATATATATATATATATATATATATATATATATATATATATATATATATATATATATATATATATATATATATATATATATATATATATATATATATATATATATATATATATATATATATATATATATATATATATATATATATATATATATATATATATATATATATATATATATATATATATACCGGACGTAATGTAATTCAGTATAACGAGGTTTATTTTGTTTTTTCTTTAGTCCGGCCAGAATTATTAACGTCCTGAACAAAAACCGTCCGATATGTTTTCTTATCTGTCTTTTAAGAGGAAAACACGAGTAAAATGAAGACGAAAAGAAATTAAAAGGAAGAATATAGGAATAGTATGTACCTCCTTTTATTTATTACGGTTCTTCTGTAAATTTCTCAACCGCTGAAATATTTTCTTAGCAACTGGATCAACTATATACAGCCTCTTTTTATTTATTAGGCTTTTTTGTATATTTTCTACCGCTTATATATATATATATATATATATATATATATATATATATATATATATATATATATATATATATGTATATATATATATATATATATATATATATATATATATATATATATATATATATATATATATATATATATATATATATAAAAAATATATAAATTTGTATATATATATATATATATATATATATATATATATATATAGTTGATCCAGTTGCTAAGATAAATATTGCAGCAGTAGAAATTTACAGATGAAACAGCCTAATAAATAAAGGAGGATGAAGAAGGATAGCGTAAATATATAAATAAATAAATATATATATATATATATATATATATATATATATATATATATGTATATATATATATATATATATATATATATATATATATATATATATATATATATAGATATATATATTATATATATATATATATATATATATATATATATATATATATATATATATAATATATATAAACTCACACAGCTCTTCTGGACAGAGTGGAGGCAAGGCTCTTCTCATGAGCTCTCCTCCTCATACTGATAGTCTTCTACCTTTTAAATTCCCCCGCAGTGTTGCCTCACTTTCTATCTTCTATCGATATTTCCACGCTGACTGCTCTTCTGAACTTGCTAACTGCATGCCTCCCCTCCCGCGGCCCCGCTGCACTCGACTTTCTACTCATGCTCATCCCTATACTGTCCAAACCCCTTATGCAGAGTTAACCAGCATCTTCACTCTTTCATCCCTCACGCTGGAAACTCTGGAACAATCTTCCTTCATCTGTAATTCTTCCTTCCTACGACTTGAAATCTTTCAAAGGAGGTATCAGGACACCTCCTCCCGAAACTGACCTATCTTTCAGCCACCTCTTTGGATTCTTTTTAGGAGCAGCAGTTTTTAGGCTTTTTTTATTAATGTTTACTTTTGCCTTGAGCTGTCTCCTTGCTGTAAAAAAAAAAAAAAAATATATATATCTATATATATATATATATATATATATATATATATATATATATATATATATATATATATATATATATTTAATCCAGTTGCTAAGAAAAATACTGCAGCAATAGAGAAATTTACAGAAGAATAATCCTAATAAATAAAAGTATGTTGAAGTTAGAGGATTATGTGTGTGTGTGATATATATATATATATATATATATATATATATATATATATATATATATATATATATATATATATATATATATATATATATATATATATATATATATATATATATATATATATATATCCAGTTGCTGAGAAAAATATTTCAGCGGTAGAGAAATTTCAGAAGAAGCCTAATAAATAATAGGAGGTTGAAGGAAGAGGATAACGTTTAGACAGTTGATCAGTTGCGAAGAAAAATATTGCAGCGTTAGAGGAATTTACAGAAGAAAAAGACTAATAAATAAAAGGAGGTTGAAGGAAGAGGATAGTGTGTGTGTGTGTGTGTGTGTGTGTGTGTGTGTGTGTGTGTGTGTGTGTGTGTATATATATATATATATATATATATATATATATATATATATATATATATATATATATATATATATATATATATATATATATATATATATATATTATTTTTCAGAAAATATGTTCTTTATATGTATAAGGTATAAAGTAAATTGTATTCATATGCCTAACTATAGGTACTGTACTACAAAATATAATACAGTCTCATGTACAGGACTTCACAGAATATAAATATGTGGATGAAAAGAGGATGCGGTGATGGCGGGAAGGTCGGGAAAGTTTGTGGCGTGTGAAATGCGCGCAAGAACGGCAGCTTGGCAGTGTAAGGGTTAATTAGGAGTCGTATTAGAAGACATTTCGTCACCCAAGAACACATATTTGACAAGGCTTTCGGAGGAGTTGTCGGCATTTCCTGGACTAGTTTTATGACTCTGGAGGTAGTGCGAGCCTTCCTCTGTAACATGAACCTGAAGGAACACTCATTAGAACCCGACTAACCCCCTCATTGACGTTTAGAAATAGCTGAAGTTAGAAGCGAAAGTGTCTTGAAATACCGAGCTCTTCTATGTGTCTGAAGAAGTACTATACGAAAGTCCTTACCGTTTCAACTTCGACATTTCCTCTGGGTGACCTGCATCAATTATTCTTACTGTGTTCTTAGTTGCATCTCGTCACGGTCTTTTGTTTATTTACTCTTTTTTATGCCCCTTA